>NC_061113.1:205077195-205245215 GCF_002878395.1 Capsicum annuum | reverse complement strand
ATTTATTTGATTAATTTATTAAACATGACTTATGTGAATTTGTTTATTTTTAAAAAGTTTTCTTTCAAAATTATCTTTTAAACGATTTCTTAATTTTTCTAAAAATTAAGTGGCGACTCTAAATTATTTTTTTAAAATAAAATCAAATAGACTGCTTCTCTTTTTCGCCACAAAGTTATGGCACAATTTTGACTTTTCGAAAATGGATCGTAACGGTATGCAGACATGGTATAATCAGGATAGGTACATCTTTACTGAATCTAGTTAGTACTCTATCTCAGATGGTTATTTTGAGCTATTAGGAGTGAGAAGTGCATAGAAAGGTTCAGAACTGATTTGGAGAAAGTTATTGCTTTCTAAGCATAGATTTATATTATGGTTGGCAATGCAACGTAAGTTGCTTAATTAAGAGAGAATTCAGAGGCTTGGTAATGTAATGTCTATGTCCTTTGAGAGTAGCAACAGGTTGAGGATGCCACACATTTTTTTTTATGCTTGTGAGGTGGCAAGTGCAGTATGGCACAAGCTAACCAGTTGGTTGGGAATAACATTGCATAACCAAAGAGTACAACAATCCATACTATTGGTTTTTGAAAGAAAAGGTAAAAAAAGTTTTAAAAAAAGTTGTTGTAGCAACCTTTGGAGCAATGATATATGTTATTTGGCTAGCCAGGAATGGGAGAATTTTTAGAAATCACAATGTTAATATAGATTTTTTCATACAACAAATACAGTTAATTGTGAGGGAGAGAGTTATGATGTACAACGAGTCCAAGTCTGCAATAAAAATGTATAGGTTTTGTGACTACAGTCGGTACATAGTGGTTCTGAGGCTTGATTAGCCTGATCCTTTTCTAGGGGAGATCAAGTACTCTTTAGGTGTACTTAATTTGCATGGTATGGTAATATTTATATTTTATTACCAAAAAAAATATTAATGATATACCATTGATCAATATGATTTCACAATATTAAATTTTTTTCTTATGATCTGAATTCTATAATTATAATAATATTTTATACCTTACTAGTAATATTGGTGCTATCACAACTAATAAAAAATAGAGAAATTAATTTCTCAAAATAAAGTGGTTTATCAATTCACCTTTTCACTAGTTGGAGCTAAAATAATTAGTTCAACCTCCGGAGTAGAGTTAGCAAATAATAGTTTGTTTTATTCTTTAGTACAAATAGTGCCAAAATTTTTAATTTGTATCAAAAATACTTGTAAGTATAGCAGAGTTTATTTTTCAATAAAACAAGCCACTTATTATCAAGCAAATATACCTGTTTGCTTGTACCTGCTAAGTGTTTTTACTGCATACACAATTTTAAGGCAAGTGCAATTAGCCATGCGAACTCTTTTTTCTTAATTTATCACACCACTTTTCACATATTTGAATTATTAGAAGTTTCATGACTCATACAATCAACAAAATATATTTTACATATTTTTTATTATACTGTGATATGTGAAGAAAAAATTCAATACATGATTTAGGTACTTTTCATTCTTAGAATGCAATTTATCTTACCCAATTTTTTATGTCAAAATTGCTATTTAATTTTTCATTCTTTTGAAAACATGCATGTTAGAGCCAAAGACATCAACTACTATTTAAATTGTAACATGTGATCTATTTCAAGAATAACTTATGCACTTGTAAAACTTTTTTTTAAGCTCATTCTCAGAAGTCCAAACATCACATTTTTCATGATGATATTTTTTTTCATTTCATTAACACAGACTATTTGGTAAATTTAATAAATTTAAATATTCATTAAAAGTACTATCATCTGTTCATAAAAAATATTAGGTAAAGCGGTTTTTTACCTTCCCTCTGCAATAAATAAAAAAGATTTGTACCTTTTCTTCGCTTGAGTTGAGCAAGTAGAAACATACTTTACCCTTCATCTCTTCTCTTTCATCTCTTATTAGACTAATGATGTTGAGATCACTCATCTTGATATCCGTAATATTTTAAATTATAATAAAACATGAATCTTTTTAAAATTGTTGGTGTAATATACCACAAAACTATAATAATAACAGTTGAGAAGTAAAATAAAAAGTATTTTCAGACCGAGGCACAAATATCTCGCTCTTTTTAAGGAGATTCAAGTCCACTGCAGTATAATCTACACTTATCCTACAGTATCACTCTTGATTTTTCCTCTTAAGGCTACAACAACCCAACAATATCATATAGCTTAAGCAACTCTAAATTAGTTGACGAGTTCAACGATCCACTAATATAATTACTCCCTTTTGTCTGTTAAACATAGTTGGAGAATTAGAATATTTTTATTTGTCTCAACTCTCTCTTTCACTATTCTCACCTTACTTTATTCCATTTCCCATATCTCTCTTCCACCAATTGCAAAGGAAGAAGCACCGCTATTTTTGGGTGTAGTATTTCTTCCATCTAGTAAATGAGAAGGTAATGAAATGTTAAGTGGCACAATAATGTCTTAGAGATTATATAAATTACTAGGCATAAAGAGATAGATAGTGGACAAATAATAAGGTTAATGGTTACAATGGTTTAAGGACACTAAAAGTCACATGATTCAGCAACTAACGTATGTTGGTATATGAACATAATGAGCAACTAATTGTTACATTCTATCCATCACTAACATAAGAAATGAAATGCCTCAAAAAGACATAGTGAAGGTTCTTGGTTCCTTGAATCCTATGTTTTGATGATTTTGCAAAACCTATTTTTGTATAAGTCTAATTATGGTAACTCACATGTCCTCAACAATAAAAAAAGAAAGATGACTAAATAGGTCCTTGTTTAACAAGGAAAGTTTTTTTTTCAAGAATGTACGGTTTCATACATATATTAGGAGTAGAACATTGGAGCATCTATAAAAATGCGAGATCAACATAATTTAGGGTACCTGTTGTACATACTGTGAAAATATTATTCCGAACTTGCAAGATGTAGTTGTCTTAGTTGTCTAGTTATATGGTTATGTTTTGATTCTTATTAAGTTTGTCAGTTTAGAAGATATGGTAGTTATTGAGGTGTGTTGGTGAGGTTTTATAACAAGTAGTTGGTTTGGATTCTTTGAGAGTTGGTAGTGAAATAGTTGGACTTAACAGTTCAAGACTAGGTGTTGAAATTAAGGTGTGATTATTGAGTTCTAATTCTAAACCTTGTTTGAATATTAGTGAATTTGAGTTGTGGTTGTTACACCTTGAAAGAGGAGGTTTTCCACATAATATTAATCATGTTGATTTTATTTATTGTTTAAGTGAAAATATGCTAAGGACAAGGCTCGTAATCATTTTGAAACAAAAAAAACCCTAAAAAATTTTCTCTCTAGCTGACTGTCATGGCCACATCTTTCGGTGGGGAAATCCCATCGGACAACCCAAATCTTTCGACTATTGTTGAGAATGGAAGTAATATAAATGCAGATTCAAATGATAAACAATCATATGGAAATGTGTTAAAGTCTAAAATTGCCTATGATAAAGAGATTAGTATTCCATCAAAACCAGTTGTATTAGTAGAAGGAGAGCCGAGTATAACTTGGAAGGCATGAGAAATAAGGAGCTTAATATTGAAGAAGAATTTACAATATGTAATTATAGGTAAATTTTCCTATGGAAAATCGGATGTTGCTGAGTTGCAAAAAGCAATACCTAATCAATGTCGTATTAAAGGTGATTGCAATATTGAAGTATTGGACTCCTGACATATTCTTATTAGGTTGGAATTAATAGAAGATTATGTAAAGTTCTTATCAACCGCCGCATATTATATAAAAGATAAGGATCGTTTCTGGCAGATGTGTACCCTTAAATGGGATCCTTAATTTGAACCAGATGTGAAAACAACAATTGAAGTTGCATGGATTTCATTCACTGATTTACCACCTAATTTCTTTGCAAAAAAGGCAATCTTTTCAATAGCCTCAGCAATAGGTAAATCATTAACGTTGAATTTAATAACAATAAATTAAACAAGACCAAGTTGTGCTCGTATGAAGGTAGAAGTATATATGGTGGTTGAATTACCTCAGAGAGTTAGGATTAATAAGGATGATGATGACACAGGAGTAATAAAGTAAAAATGGATTCAAGTACATTATGATTACCTACCAAAATATTATAAGGAATGCAAACTACAGGGACATGATGATAATCAATGTTGGAAGAAACATCCAGAGCTAAATGGAGACAAAAAGAAGGAGCACAAAAGACATTTAAAACAACAATTCGAAGGGAATAAGGAACAACAAGGAGGAGATGCCATGTAACAAGGAGGAAATTATTATAATCAGTAATGACGTACAAGGAGAAGTAGATATAAGAAGGATAAGTTTAGCCATATAATTGGAGAAGTGGAATCAAAAATGCAGAAAGAAGTTCCAGTGTCTAATACTTTTGAAGCTTTAATAAGCAATGAAGATCATGACAATGATAAGGAGAAAGGGATAGATAAAAGTGCAGAGAAGTTGAAGTCTCCCAAAGAGAGTACAAAAGATTAGGTTAATAAGAGTTTTAGGATAATTGATTTTACCAAAGTGGTAGACATGGAACATAGAAAAAAAGGGAAAGATCACAGCCAAGAAACAGAAAAGGAGGAAAAGAGAAATGAGATTCAACAAGTAGTACCAATGAATTAAGTGCAGAATGAAAATTTAACAGTGATGGAAAATGTAAATGAAGTAGAAGATACAAGAGAACAGACTGAGAGAACATAATTTGCAATTATACATCATCATAATACAGAAGAAGTAGATAAGGTTATTGAAAACATATTAACATTATCAATTCAGGAGGTATATTAGAAAGAGTTAAGTAATGAGGATAGTGCAGACTTGGATGGAGGAAATTTAACAAAAATCATAAAGAAGATAAGAGTGGAAGGTAATTTGTTACCAAGATAGATTGAGAAGATGAAATCAGATCAGGGTATGCAGAAGAAGAAGGATAAGGGAATAAAAACTTCATCAATGCATACAAGGAACTAGTCAAAAATAAATCCAGATGAATGCTCTAGTTTGAAATATCAAATCCGTGAACACTCAAAAAACATTTACTAGGCACATCACTTTACAAAAAAAATACCATTTCACATTCATAGGATTAATGGAACCTTTCCAGGAAAATAACACAATTGATGAATACAAAAGGAGACAGAATATGAAGAATACAACTGCAAATTATTCTAGAAAAATATGGGTATTCACTGAGGAGTAAATATACCTGGTGGAATAGAAGGACTAATGAAGAATGTTTATTCAAAAAATTGGATAGAGTACAGTGTAATGAAAAAATACAGGATCTTTTTTCAATTCTTGAAGTGGAACATTTGTTTAGAAGTGGATCTGATCCTACTCCTTTAAAGATTTACTTCAGCATAGAGAAGGAAAATATTCAAAAACCATTTAGGTTTTTAAATATGTGGCTAAGAGAACAAGCATGTGTGGATGAGATAAAGGATAATTGGGTTACTGAAGTAATAGGTAATCCTTTTATTGTGTTCCATCATAATTTGAAAAGGGTTAAAATGCACTAACTAAATGGAGTAAGAAATATTTTGCTAATATCTTCCAGGAAATAGCAATATTGGAGGAAATTATTAGAGTAAGAGAAAAATAGTTTGAGAAAAATCCTATAGCCATTAATAGACAGGTGCTTTTTAAAGCTTAAGCAGATTTGAATATACAATTAAGGAGAGAAGAGGAATTTTGGTGCCAAAAGGCAGGCTTGGATTGGTTTAAAGATGGGGAAAGAAACACTAAATTTTTTCATGCTATTGTGAAAGAAAGAAGAAGTAGATTAAAAATTATAAGAATTTAGAATAATGATAGGGAATCGTTTGGAAATTAGGCAGATATAGCAAAGGAAGCTCTTCAGTTCTTTCAGAAACAGTTTACTAAAGAGGAAGAGATAGTTGACTTTGATATGCTAAATGAATTACCTACAATAGTGACTAATAAAGAAAATGAAGATATGAATAGGATTCTAGATATTCAGGAAGTTAAGAAAGCAGTCACGGGATTATATAGAATCAGTACAAAAGGACCTGATGATATGAAAATTGCTTTTTTTTAGGATGCCTGGGAGATTATAGGTCAAGATATTCATAAAATGATTATAGATTTATTTTGTGGGTTTGAATAACCAAAATTTATGACACATACTAACTTGGTATTGTTACCCAAGAAGCTAGTAGTGAATAATTTTTATGATATGAGGCCTATATCATTGAGTAATTTTCTGAACAAAATCTTTTTCAGACTTATTCATGAGAGAATTAAAAGAGTCGTACCTCTAATTATCTCAGAAGAGCAGGCAGGTTATGTTCAGGGAAGAAGTATTACAGAGAATATTCTGATGGTCCAAGAAATAATCACAGATATCAGGAAAAGGAGTAGGTGTCCTAGTTTGGTGATGAAGCTTGATATGATGAGAATTATGAGAAGAAAATACATTGAGAGAATACTTTTGTAATATTGCAATATGAGAATCATGAGAAGAAAATACATCTCTGAGGGATTCACTTAATGAATTCCCTTATAAAGTCAAGAGTCAAGCTATTGATTTTTAATAAAACATAGAAGAGGATATAAAAAGACTGACTAATAGCTTTGCTGAATTATCTAATAAATATGCTTCACCTCTTAAGAGCTGAACAAGGCTAAACTTGAACTGGAACATAATCAAAGGTTGACAAAGTTTTCAACTCTTCTCACTCATATTAAAATAGTTAATCCACCTCTAAATATGGGCTAGGATTTAAACATGAATATTATAAAGCAAATCAGTCCGTGAACAAGGCTTGTACTACTTGTGGCCAGGAAGGACACCTTAGAAAGTAATATCATCTATAAAATAGAGCTAAAAAAAGAAATCTAAAGTTCATAAATAAACACAAGACTCAAGAATTAAAAAGTATTTGGTCCATTAAGAGGGAACTTCCTCTTTTACGCCAAAAGAGATTTGATCCATCTTTTTTCTCACAAAATAGGACAAGTTAATCTGGATGGCCAAAACAAACCTTGAAATTTCGCTTTCTTGGTAAGAAGGAGAAAAAAAGTAAGCCTTGGTACCTTGATAGTTCTTGCTCTAGGCACATGATTGAAAATAAAGAAAACTTCCTCTCTCATGCAGACTGTCAAGGTGGGAGTGTTACTTTTAGGAATGGTACAACTAGAGAAAATATTGGTATAGAAAAAGTAAGAAGACCTGTGTCACTTCCATTAAGAATACTATATGATTAGATTAAAACACCATTTGCTTAGCACATCTCAAACGTTAGAAAAAATAAATAGTGTGATGCTAACTATCACTGACTATATTATGACAAACTCTGTTAGTGGTAGCATTGTACTCAAGGGAAGAAGGAAAAAAATGTCTATAAATTATACATAATGGATACTCTAAAAATAGAAGTGACATTCCTTAGTGCTATAACCAACAAGTCATTATTATGGCACAAAAGGATAGGACGTGCTAGCTTTTCAACAATCAACAAACTAGTGGCAAAAAACTGGTGATAGGACTAATAAAAACCAAACTAGATGAATCTATGGTAGATGATGTCTGTGCAAAAGGAAAATATGTAAGATCTTCATTCAAGGACCAAAAATGGTGAGCACCACTGCACCTTTTAAACTGATGCACATGGACTTGTATGGTCCAATAAGATTTCTTAGTAAAGAAGGAAATAAATGTGTTTGTGATTGTAGAGGATTATTTAGGATTTACATGGACACAACTTCTTGAGTTCCAAGAATGAGACATGTTGAGGTATTCCAAATAATAGTCAGACTTTTTCAAAAAGAACTTTAATGCTAAATTTATAGGAATAAGGTCTAATCATGGCACTGAGTTTAAAAATTCAAACTACTTGAAATTTTATGCTGAAAATGGTATTGATCACACTTGTCTGCACCTAGAAATCCTCATCAAAATGGTATAGTTAAAAGGAAGAACACATCGATAAAGGACATGGCTAGAATAATGGTCATGGCTAGTGGTTTACACATAATGTTCTGGGCTAAAGCTGCAAGAAAAATATTCTATCTTTGTAATAGGTTCGTGATTAGGTCACTACTAAACAACCCTCCTTGTGAACTATTCAAAGGGAAAAAACTAAATCTATCATATCTGAGACCCTTTGGTGTAAATGCTTTATTCACAATAATGGGAAAGATGCACTAAGAAATTTAATGCAAAGAGTGATGAAGGAAATTTACTGAAATATTTCACATAGAGTAAAGCTTAAAAAATCACCAATAAGAGAACTGCTTGTGTAGGAGAAATAATTCATATCATATTTGATGAAGAAAATCACGAGGAAAGAGAAAACTCCATAGATGAGGATAAATATGATTTTTTTCTAACACATGACTCAGATGATGAAGAAGAACATAAGGACACCCCTTCAGCTATTGAGAAAGATTCTATAGCTCAGAAGGAGATACCCACCTCAAGGGGAACTACTCCTTCAGATAAATAACTCTCTCACACTGATGCACCTGGTACCCCTTTGCTTACTATAGTAAGGAATTGAAAACAATTCTTATTCCATTGAAAACATCATTTTCCCTTAGATTAAGACATGTATACTAGATATAAGTTTAGAAATATGTGTTCTTATTCTACCTACCTATCACTAATTAATCCGAAGAATATTAAGAAAGCTTTGTTAAATGTAGACTGGATTATTTCTATGCAGAAAGATTTGAATCAATTTGAAAAAATCAAGGTATGACACTTCATTACCAAGCCTACAAATAAAACTATAACTAGGACAAGATGGGTAATTAGAAACAAGCAAGATTCTCAAGGTGTGGTTACTTAAAATAAGGACAAATTGGTAGTTCAAGGGTATAAATAAGAAGAAGGAATAAACTATGATGAAATATTTTCTCCTATTTCTAGAATGGAGTAATTAGAATGGTTATTGCTTTTGCCTCCTATATAGAGTTCAAACTATTTCAAATCGATGTGAAAAGTACCTTCTTGAATTGTTACTTGAATAAAAAAGTATATATGAAACAACTATTAGGTTTTGAGAGCTTGGAACATCCACATCTTGTATATAAGCTTGACAAGGATTGTATTGTCTTAAGTACGCTCTAAGGGCATGGTATGATAGATTGCCATGTTCTCTTTTGGTAAATGGATAAACTAAGGAGAAAATAAACAACATATTTTTCATAAAGAAGGAATAATCCAAATTGCTTATTGTAGAAATCTATGTGGATAATATAATATTTAAAGCTACTGATGACATCTTATGCAAGGATATTCCTCCTTAACAAGCTATAAATATGAAATGACCATGATGGGAGAGTTAACTTTCTTCTTAGGGATACAGGTAAATCAAAATAAGAGTGAAATATCTATATATCAACAAAAGTACATCAAAGAATTATTGAAGAAGTTTGAGATGGATGGAGCTAAGACAAACAGTTTCCTTATTACTACTACCACAAATTTTGACAAAGATGAGGCTGGTGTGTCTGTTGTAGAAACTTAATATAGAGGAATGATTGGGTCATTATTTTTATGTTACTTCTATTAGACCTAATATTTTGTATAGTGTGGGGACTGTGTTCTAGAATTCAATTATCTCATAAGGAATCTCATTTGAAGGATATTAAAAATTTTTTAAGTACCCCAGAGGATCTTAAGGACTGGTTTTGTCATACTATGTTGTTGGTGACTCTTTTGATCTTATTTGATATGCTAATGCTGGATGTTAGATATTTAGTGAATGTGAAGAGTAATTCTATAATGGCTCACTTTTTGGGACCTTGCTTTGTCTCTTGGGTAATAAAGAAACAAAACTTTATGGCTCTCTCAATTGCTGAGGCTGAATATGTAGTTTTCTTACTTATTGTTCTTAGTTTCTATAGAAAAACCATCAACTGAGTGTCTATGGAATCATTCTAGGGTGAATTACCATCATGTGTGACAATACAAGTGCAGTTAACATGGCTAAAAATACAATTTAGCATAAAAGGACCAAACATATTAATATGAGACATCATTTTCTTATATATTATGTGGAAAGGGGGTAGATTTAAATGATGCCCTATGGAATGATGAATAAATATATGATATATTCACTAAATCCTTAGAATGAGAATATTTTAAGAAAAAATGGGTTGTCCCTTGGGCTAATCAACTAACTCTGGCATAAGATAGAATGCAGTCTTCCCTCAATGCTTGACTATGGGATTGAGGTATGAGATTATGTTTGTAATTTGTTAGATATTGTAATTAACTTAGTTTTTGTTCCATAAAAGGAAAACATCCCGAAACTTGAGTGCTCACCTTTGAAAGATGATCTAAAACTCAACATAAAAGCTCATGAAGACACATGAGGACCTTGTTCTCTGTTAGGTAAGAATATCATTTACAAAACATTCAAATGTTACAAGTAAAAATAATAAATGTATGACATCAAAGACTATTACTAACTCCCTAACCTCGAGCCCTTACATTAGACAAAAATCTAAAATGAGAAAAATAAATAAAGACACATTCTTCAATTATTACTCTCTTCTTTCAAAATTGACAACCGTCACTTCAACTAGTGCAACCTTTCTAATTGTTTATTGTTTTTTAAAAAACTCTCCATATTCACATCATTCTCCATTGTAAATGTAATCTCTCTCCTTCTCATCACAAAAAAATCTATCACCTTTCTTAAATTGCTTCAACAAATCCTTCATCTTCAAAACCTATTGAGTATAAATTCCACTCTATTGTGGGTTACTCCAATGATGAAGAGTTCCCCACTAGTGCACCCACTCATTGGGAATCAAAATCTCGATCTTCCCCACCTATTCTTTTTATCTCCTCCTAAATAACTATCCCCCATTTTTAATTAAACTCATCAACAAAACCTTCTTCTCTTCAAGTCTAAAAACTTGATTACTTATATAATTTATAGAATGAACATCTATAGAATGGACTACTACTACAACACTTTCTAAAAAATGTAAATCATCTTTTGCAAAGGAGGAAATTAATAGTTTTGGGGACATTATGGCAAAACCTAATTATGTTACTCTAATATCCACCATTGTTCCAAGCTACAAAAAAGTTTGCTCATATGATAAGGAGTAATCACAGCCTAGAATAAAACCTGTTCCTAATGACCCATCTTCTTTGCTTCCAAAAATTCCTAATACTAGAAATAAGGTGCTGAAATGAAAGAGGCCAAATAAACAAAGAAAGCTTGGGTGGCTAGTGTAAAGAGGAAAATTGGTATGATGATGAACTTATGGAGATTGATGAAAAATAAAAAACAAAATTCACAGAAGAATATATGAGGAGGACATTCCTGAGTAGAAGGGAGGAGTAAACAAGAACTATGAGAAGTTCTTGAGGATTACTCTTCTCAAGTACTGCTCAAAGAAAGAACCTTTAATAATGAGATAATGGATAATCCTTTTATTTATTAATTACTAGACAACTTAGGTTCCAGGGTCGGAATATTTATTGCTTTTGAGAATCCAATGCCATTTAGGGAAGAGATAGTTGAGTTTTATGCAAACTTGTAATTTTTAAAAGGATGGGTGTTTAGCTCCAAAGTTAGAGGAGTGGATAATATTTTTGACCCTGTTAAAAATTGGGAGAGGTGTTAGGTATCCTTTCTGAGGGATTTGTGGAATATGTGTAAAAGAAGGATAAGGAATATTTGTGAACTAGGAAGTTTACTTAGGAGAAAGAAACTAAGAAGCCAAGGAATATGAACAAGGGGGAGATGGCTATTGGGAATAAGTTGTTATTTGAAATAGTAAACAACGAGCTATTTCCAGAAGAGGGAGAAGATCAAAAGCCAGTTTTAGGGATCTTGGGATCATGGATGTCAAAGATATGTGTAAAAAGGTTAGACTTCCTATATTGATGATAAAATATATGAGGAGGGTGACTTCACCTAAGACTGGACCTCATGGGCTTGCATATAGCTTCCTCTACTCCACTAATTTAGAGATATTTCATGTACCTCTAGGAAGGGGTTTTTCTTCAAAAATAAATGGCAGGTTTAAGCTTTTAACTCTACATGAGTGGGACTATATAGATGCAAATCCTATAGAAAAGAAGCACTATAACCCCATCACTCAAACTATTATGGATTTGGAAGCATCTATGTCACGACCCAAGACTACCCCTAGTCATAACACGGTGCTTAAGTCGACAAGTAACCCCATGATAACCCATGATTTGGTAGATTTCCTGAGCACTAAATAAAGTAATAATAAAACATCATATGTGGAAGCTAAACTAATGAGAAGTTCTGTCAAGATGTAATACTGAAAACAATACCCAACATGTTTGAACTGCTAATATAACTAAAAACAAGTTTGACTATCTAAAAGCCTCTTAAACATGAGATGTTGACGGGACAAACCCCCAACTAATTTTGACTATCTAAAATAAAGAAGGTTTTGAAAATAACTGTATATATAATTTGTCCTCAATGGATGAGGACTCTTCGCAACTGCTGCTGAGTGGCACTAGACTAGCTAAGGGCGATCAGGGAACTGATCATCTGAACCTATATTGTGAAATTAATATAGCACAAAAAAGAGTATATGGTTAGTACTTGGGAATGTACTGGTACGTAAGATAAGGACTAACTGAAGTACATATAGATACTGAGCATTAATGTAAGAACATGTAAAATGAATGCAAGACGAAGTAAAGCATGTACTGATGTAATATGTAAAACTGACTAACTGGATAGCTAGGAAACTAAACACTTGGTCATGCAAACCTAAATTGATATAATCTGAGTACTGAACTGAAATTGTGTAAGCTATCATGTAACCGATATGATCCAACCTGAGCTAATTGTAGTCCAACTTGTAACCCAGTTGGAAGGTTGTCAGTACCTTGCTATAGGTACTAACACTGGTTATGTGAATCCATTAGGATGATGTCCCAAAGGACTAGCGTGTCAGTCATCTACTAATGGGTAACCCCTAAGAGAGTATCAGTCCTCTACTGGTGGGTGATATTTCATGAGCTATAGTGGCTATGTAGTTCTGAAACTTAGGGACTACTACTAAAGGTCTCAGTCCTGTATTGGCGGGTGAGCCTCCATCCCTAGGTTTTCTTGGTGCTAAATACTACTCCCAACTGAACTGGCACAAGTATTTATTAAAGTTAATAGAACTCACAATTGATAAATGCTCAATATGAATATGCAAATCTAATGATAAAAAATATGATTTGGCTGAATTGTTGCTTGAAATTAGTAACACGCATAAACATATATGTATCGAGTGTTCATAACCCATAAGCACTGACTAATACATTAAGTACAGTAATACCATCATAACATTGTAAGTATATTCATGATTTGTAGACCCAAAACATAGTATATTTCACTAAACTGATTAAATCAATGATTATTAGTATGGAGAGATGTTAAACTTATAAGGACAATATGCTCACATGGTAAAATTTATAAATTTCTAATTAACATGCAACTGAACATGATATGGGTGTTTGAGTTATGAAGCATGAAAGAGAATTATTCACATGAGAAAACACATTGTTGTGGTTTATATTTAAAACTATTAAGAGAAAGTTGAATGAATTAATACTTGACATTAAAATTTTGTCAAAAGAAGGAAAAAGGTTTATACTTGAAAATAAAGGATTTTTTCGGACTCAATGGATGAAAAAAAACCTATTGATGAATACCCCACATACATGAGTTTGCTTGAATTCTTAAAGAAAAGTTGGAATTGGGAGCTTGGATGGATGAATCCTTAAAAGAATCTTTTGATTCTTTGTGTTATGGAGAATGAGAGAAGAGGGAACGTCATTGATGAATGGGGCAAATAATGCCCCTCTTGGCTTTTAAGTCGTGAATTGGGTGTTTTTGGAGAGGGGAAGAAGATGAAAATGCCCTTTGACTTAAAGGAATCTGCTTGATTTTATACAGCCTCCATGGCATATTGGCTATCGCAGAGGCTAGCCTCCTTGACACACTGCGTATTGCGGAGGCTAACCTCCGTGGCTCACAATTTATTGTGGAGATTATCCTCCATGAAATGCTGAAATCATGGAGGCTTACTGCCTCTGTGGTCCAAAATCACTACAAACCATTTCAAAAATTCTGAAACCCTCTCGGATGTCTCTTTTAACATTCCTAACCATATTTCAACTCATAAATCAAAGTTTTGAACTCATGAAGACCAAAAATAGAATGTTTGAAATCTTAGGGCATTAAAATGGCCATGTCACTTGTACTTAGTGTAAAATAATGACTCTGGGACTTCTAAACATGTGACGACTAGATGGAAAATCATCTAGAATCTTGTGGGGTATTACAATATCTCCCCCTTGGGATCATTTGTCCACAAATGAAACTGTCTGAGCTGAGATACTAGGAAGACTAAAATCATGTACTAACCACTTATGAGTTTATTCATGACTAAGTAACTAAATCTAAAACATGATGCATATACTGGACTAAATTCATGAATACATGCTATGATATAGGATGGTTACATAGCTGAGATAGAAAATGAGAGAATCACTTAAGGCTAACCATTACCTCAAGCAAAAGCTGAATTTGTAGAGAAAAAATGAGGGTACTTGGCTCACATATTTGCTTCTGTTTCCTAAGTAGCTTCCTCAGTGGATTGACTTCTCCATAGGACTTTAACCAAGGCGGCGTCTTTATTTCTCAATCTACAAATCTGACGGTGAAGGATTTCAACTGGGACTTTTTTGTAGGAAAGGCTATCTTTCATGCCCACACTCTTTATAGAAACAATAGAAGCTAGGTCACCAATGAATTTCTTTAGCAAAGGGACATGAAATAATGGATGCACTAATGTTAATTTTGAAGGCAACTCTAAATCATAAACTACCTTCCCAAAATGGCTTAGAATCCTATATGGGCCAATATATCGGGGACTGAGCTTTCCTTTCTTACCAAAGCTCTTAACCCTTTTCATGGGTGAAATTATCAAATAAACCGTGTCACTATTATCAAACTCGAGATCTCTTCTCCTCATATCAGCATCAGATTTGTATCTGTTCTGGTTGTCCTTAACCTTTTTTGAATCAAATAAACTTTCTCCATCACCTTATACACTGAATCTGGCTATATCAAAGTAGGTTCACCTACTTCAAATCAACTAATAGAAGATCTATATCTCCTTATATAGAGAGCCTCAAATGAAGCCATCTAAGTGGTCATACCAACTACCCTTAAATTTAATAACACAAGCTCTCAAAATATCCTTTAAAGTTTGAATGGTCCATTTTGCATGACCATCTATCTGAGGAAAAAAGTTGTACTGAGATAGACTTGGGTACCAAGCCACTTCTAAAAAGCATTCCAAAAGTGAGAGGTAAACTGAGCACTCTATCTTAAATAATGGTCAATGAAACCCCATACAACTTTACCAATTCCCTAAGACAAAGTCTGGCATAATCCTTAGCTAAATACAAAGTATGAACTAGCAAGAAATGGGTTAACTTGGTCATTCTATCAAAAATGACACAAATTGAATTATGCTGACGACGTTTACGAGTTAATCCTATAGCAAAATCTATGTTCACCACCTCCCACTTCCAAGTAGGGATATTGAACTCCTGAAGCATACCACTAGGCTTTTGGTTCTTAACCATAAACCATTGACAATTTGAACACTTAGCCATGAATTTCACTATATCTTTCTTCATACCATTCCACCAGTAGATTTCCCATA
Source organism: Capsicum annuum (assembly GCF_002878395.1). Classification (NCBI taxonomy): domain Eukaryota; kingdom Viridiplantae; phylum Streptophyta; class Magnoliopsida; order Solanales; family Solanaceae; genus Capsicum; species Capsicum annuum. The sequence goes on along the minus strand of NC_061113.1, from coordinate 205,229,489 downwards.
AATTGTGATACATCTTAGTGGCTCCTGGGTGAATAGAATATCATGCACTATGTTTACCTGCTAATATTCTCTACCTCAAATCATCCATACTCAGAACACATAACCTACCTTGACAGCGAAACACACTATCTCCTCCTTGGGAGAAAACCTCAACTTTCTGATCTCGAATTGATTCTTTCAACTTGACCAAAATAGGATCCCTATCTTGATTTTCTTTCACTTCAGCCACTAATGAAGATCCAAACCATTCTGAACCTATATACTTCCATCAGCCAAATCAACCAGTCGAACACCTAATCTAGCAAGTCGATGAACCTCACAGACTAACTCCTTCTTATTCTTCTCAACATGCGTAACATTTTCCATAGACAATCTATAAAGGGCATTGGCCACTATATTGGCCTTAACCGGGTGATACAACACATTCATATTATAGTCTTTCAATAATCTAAGCCCCCTTATCTGATGAAGATTTAGATTCTTCTGAGCAAATACATACTGTAAACTTTTATGATCCGTAAACATATCAAGATGAACCCCATAAAGGTATTTCTTCCAAATCTTTAAAGCAAATATAACTGTTGTCAACTCAAGATCATGATTTGGGTAATTCTTATTATGGGGTTTGAGTTGCCTAGAGGCGTAGGCTATGAACCAAGACAAAACCACAATAAACTATGAACCTATCTAAACCATCTAGTAGAGTTAATACTGAAGAAGATGTAACTAGAGTCTTCAACTCCTAAAAACTCTTATCGTAGGAATCTGATCATTGCAATTTGACTTTATTTTGGGTTAGTCGAGAAATGGGACAAGTAATAGAAGAAAATAATTCAACAAACCATCTGTAGTAATCGACTAAACCTAAGAAACTTCTCATATCTTATGGAGAGATAGGCCTAGGCTAGTTTCTTACATCTTCGATCTTTTGAGGGTTAACTCGAATGCCATCACCAAAAATGATGTGACTAAGGAAATCTATTGATCTTAACTAGAATTCACACTTGTTGAACTTAGAGAATAACTGGTGATCCTTAAGGGTCTACAATACAATTCTCACATAGTCTGCATAATCACCTTTACTACAAGAATAGATGAGGATACCTTATATCAAGACTTTGACAAACATGTCCAAGTACTAGTTGAACATCCATTCATCAAGTCCATAAAAATTGCAGGAGCATTCGTTACTCAAAAAGACATGACTAGAAATTTAAAGTGACCATATCGAGTTCTGAAGGCTGTCTTTAGGATGTCACATTCTCTGACTATGAGCTAATGATAGGTGGATCTATGGTCTATCTTAGAGAAATAGTTTTCACCCTAAAGTTTGTTGAATAAGTCATTAATTCTAGGGAGATGATACTTATTCTTGATTGTGACTTTGTTCAGCCGATGGTAGTCAATGCACATTCGAAGTGAACCATCTTTCTTGTATATGGAGAAAACTAGAACATCCCACGAGGAAGCACTAGGCCTAATGAAACCCTTATCTAAGTTATCTTTCAACTATTACTTTAATTCCTTATGCTCCACTAGAGCCATTTTGTAAGGTGGAATTGAGATAGGGCGGGTATCTAGGAGAAAATCTATTTCAAAGTCAATTTCCCTAGGTAGGAAATCTGGGAAGATATTCAGGGTACACTTCTAGAAACTCATTCTCTACAGAAACTGACTTAAGACTCGGAGTTTTAGAATTTAATTCCTTGACTCAGACGATATAGTAAATACATTCCTTGGATAACATCTTTACTTCCTTAAGATAGGAGACAAATTGTCTTATAGGTACTAAAGTACTACCCCTCTATTCAATAATCGGCTCATTAGGAAAATAGAATTGGAATATTTTATATCTATGGTCAACTGAGGCATAACACGAGTGGAGTAAATCCATGCCAAGAATGAAATCAAAATCAATCATCTCTAACTCTACAAGGTTAACTGAATTTTCTTTCAATGTCACTGTGATCAGGAAGTTTTTGTATACTCGTCTAGCTACAATAGAACTACCCACTGGGTTAGACACTTAGAAGGTTTCTGCTAATATATCAGGACTGACTCCAAAGTCTACAGCTATATAAGGAGTAAAAAAAAAGTGAAACTCTAGTGTGTAACAATGCATAAACATCAAGATGAAAGACTTGCAACGTACATATAACCATATCAGGAGAACTCTCATAATTATGTTGAGTCTGTAGAGCATAAATTCAGTTTTGACACATCCCACTGGTGGTGCTGGAGGTGGCACCCTACTGAGTCAGGAGACGTGCTGGAGCCGACAAGAAACTGGACTGGCCTAGTTGACAAAAGTTTTACCCTTCTAGGAAACCACTGGGAAATCTCTGATCTTATGGATTGGCATACCATATCCAAAACATATATCACTACCTACCCTGCACTTCCTCTAATAGTCCTTACCATATCTCCTACAAAGTGGATTGGTGCAACCACTATTCACGCTACCCTAGGACTTAGAGCATCGTGATCTATCCTGATTATCCTATCTGAACTTTAAAACTGGTGAACTGGCTAAAGATGGGGCTGGAGTTGAAGATTTTTGGTAGAACTGAGATCAATTTCAACCACCAAACCTTTGTTATGAGAACTTGAAGCTACTAGTTCTGGCCTTCTTATTCTCTCTATCCTTCTCTTCAACTTCTCCTCTCCCTCCTCAATATACTAAACATGAACCATCAACCTAGAAAGATCTATCTCGTTAATAAACATAGTCATTCTACACTCCTTGACTACTTCATCTGATGCACCAGACATAAACTTACTTAGTCGAGCCCTATAATCAGTCACTATAGTTAGAGCATATCTCACCAACTAGGTAAACTTAAGAGAGTTCTCCTTCACATTTATATTATCCTACTTAAAATTTATAAACTCATGTACCTAGGCCTCCCTCAACTTGAGTTAGAAGAATCTATCTAAAAAGGTCATAGAAAGATTATCCCACTCTATAGGTATGCCTCAACACCTTTATCCTCCTTCTACTGCTTGAACTAAGTATGAGCCACTCCTTGCAGTTGGTAAGTGGCTAAGTCATCACTATCACTAGCAATAACACCCATGATATTTTTCACTTTTTGTACACTATCAAGAAACTCTGTGGATCCTCCTCAGACTTGGACCCAAAAAATAATAGAAGATTTATTCGAGTGAAGAATCGGTTCCTAGCTGCTACCCTGCTCACTACTGGATTGGCTGGGGAAATAGCCTGCTGGTTGTTCTCAGAAGCCATAGTCTAGGATGAAACAGTAAAAGTGGTTCTCAATTCGGCATGGGAATTATGTTCGTTTGGGGGGTCGTCCAAAATAGGTGTTAGTGTAGGATGATCCTCGTTCCTTCTTTTGTTATTTCTTCTATGAGGCATTTTATACAAATGGATAAATGACGAGTTTGAAAAGAGAATTCATTAGATCTTAGACTCTTTTGCACGACATGAATACTAAAAGAACAAAAACTTTCCTAAACATCTTATAGCCTCTTACCCATAAACGTGGCATGCTTCACACCAATGAAAAAGACTATACTTAATGCTGATTTTAGACACCATAGAAAAATTTAAAACCTTAGGCTCTGATACTATGTTTTTCACAACCCAAGACTACCCCTAGTCATAACATAGTGCCTAAGGCCATAAGTAACCCCAGGCTAATCCACGATCTAGTATCTGCTGTGAGCACCGAACAAAGTAATAAAAAACATAATATGTTGAGGCTAAACTGATATGAAGTTCTATCAAGATATAATACTAAAAATACTATCCAATATGTATAAACTGATAATACAACTAAAAACAAGTCTGACTATCTAAAAAACTCTAAAATATGAGGAGTTGAAGGGACAAACCCCAACTAACTTCGACTGACTGATATAATGAAGGTTCTAAAAATAACTATAAATAATTCATCCTCGATGGATGAGGACTCACCACAACTATTGCTAAGTGGCACTGAAATGGCTAAGGATGATCGGGGAACTGAGTGTACGAACCTATTTTGTAAAATTAATATAGCAAAAAAGCGAGTGTGCGGTTAGTACTTGGAATGTACTGGTGTATGTGAGATAAGGACTAACTGAAGTACATATACATACTGAGCATGAATGAATGAATATGTAAAATGAATGCAAGAACGAGTAAAGCATGTACTGAAGTAATCTGTAACACTGGCTGACTGAATAGTTGGCAAACTGAACACTTGGTCATGCAAACCTGAATTGATATAATTTTTGTACTGAACTAAAATTGTGGGAGCGATCATGTAACTGACATGCCCTAATCTGATCTAATTGGGGTCTAAACTGTAACCCTATTTTGAAGAGTGTCATTACCTTACCATGAGTACTAACACTAGCTATGTGGATCCTCTAGATTGATGTCCCAAAGGACCAGGGTGTCAGTCCTGTACTGACGGGTGACCCCTAAGAGAGTGTTAGTCCTTCACTGGCGGGTGACATCTCATAACCTACTCAAGCTATGTATTCCTAGAACTTAGGGACTACTGCTAAAGGTCTCAGTCTTCTACTGGCGGGTGAGCCTCCATACCTAGGTTTGATCGATGCTGAATCCTACACCCAAATACGCTAACACTAGTATTGATTAAAGTTAATAGGACTCACAATTGATAATTGCTCAGCATGAATATGATGATAAAAATTATGATCTAACTGACTTGTTGCTTGAAATAAAAAAACATACATAAATATATAGGTATCGGGTGTTCATAACTCACCAGTACTGACTAATACTTTAAGTACAGTAACACTATCATGAAACTGTAAGGATATTTATGATTCGTAGACCCAAAGTATATTATATTTCACTAAACTAATTAAATCCATGATCATGAGTATGGGGAGATGTTAAACTTATAAGGACAATATGTTCACATGGTTAAATTCATAAATTGATAATTAACATGGTGTCAACTGAACATGATATGAGTGACTAAGCTTATGTAGAATGTAAGAGTATAATTCACATGGGAAAACACATTGTCGTGGTTTGTATTTAAAACTATTAAGAGAAAGTTGAATAAATTTATACTTGACATTGAAACTTCGTCAAAAGAGGTAAAAGGATTTATACTTGAAAAGAAAGGATTTTTGTGACTCAATGGGTGAAAGGAACCCATTGATGAATACCCCACAAACATGAGTTTTCTTAAATTCTTAAAAAAAGTTGGAACTGGGACATTGGATGGGTGAATCCTTGGAAGACGCTTTTGATTCTTTGTGTTCTTAAGAATGGAAGGAGAGGTAACATCGTTAACTGATGATGAATGGGGAAAATAATTCCCCTCTTGGTTTTAAGTCGTGATTTGGGTGTTTATGGAGAGGGGAAAAAGACCATAATGCCTTTATGACTTAAAGAAAACTGCCTGATTTTACACAGCGTCTGTGGCACGCCGGCTATCATGGAGGCCAACCTCCATGATACGCTGCGTATTATAGAGGCTAACCTCCATTGCATGCTGTGTATTATGGCGGCTAACCTCCATGACACGATGCATATCGCAGATACTATCCTCTATGACACGCAGAAATTGCAGAGGCCTACTTCCTTCAGGGTCTAAAATCACTCCGAACCTATTCGAAAAATTCCAAAACTCTCTTGAATGATCCTTTTAACATTCCTAAATATATTTCAACTAATTGATCAACTTTTCAAACTCAAGAAGGCCAAAAATAAAATGTTCAAAATCTTAGGGTGTTAAAATAGTCATGTCACTTGTATTAGTGTGAAATAATGGCTTTCAGACTTCTAAACATATGACGACTAGCCAAAAAATCATCTAGAAACTTATGGGGTATTACAATCTCAGAAAGAGATAGATCTTTTGATGGAGGAAAATAGTGGATTAAAGAAGTGTGTGGCTATGTCTGAAGCATATGTGGATTCTTTCAAGACAGAGATGATCAAAATAAAGAACACAAAATTTTGAAAATACTCAATAGCTGATGGCCCTCCTCCCTAAGACCAGTTCTCCTCCTTCCTCCTCCACTTAAGCCCTTATAATATTGACTCTTTTTTGTTTTGTTATGATTCTGTTTTGGATAAGACAATATTTTTTGGATAACTTGTAAATAAATTCTTGGATGATTTTTTTTAGGCCAATGGTTGGCTTAATATTTTGTTTAACTTATTATGATCTTTACTCTACTCGTAATGTTAGTACTTTAGCATTTATGATTGTCTTAACTTGCATAACCCTCATGATTGTGGCTTTGTTTCCTCAATGGCTTTGACTTATTTATTGTTAACTCTTAATAAGCATCATCTCTATCTTGTTTATAATGTTGCTAAAAGGAGGAAGATTGTATGTGTCTTGTGTGCATTTTACAGGTACAAGACTTATACAAAAATAAAGTTACGCTTGTCATCATAAAAAAGGGGGAAAATAGTAAAGGTTCTTGGTTCCTTGAATCCTATGTTTTGATGATTTGACAAAACTTATTTTTGTATAAGTCTAATTATGGTAACTCACTTGTCCTCAACAATAAAGAAAAGGAAGATGACTAAATAGGTCCTTGTTTAACAAGGAAAGGTTTTTTTTTCAAGAAGGTACGATTTCATACATACATTAGGAGAGCAGCATTGGAGCATCTATCAAAGGAGTAGAGAAACATAATTTGAGGTACTTGTTACACATAATATGAAAGTAGTATACTCAAGCAATAGGAAATCTTGGCATGTACTTGCAAGATACAGTTGAGTCTTAGTTGTCTAGTTCTATGGTTGTGTTTTGATTCTTATTAAGTTTGTCAGTTGAGAAGTTGTGGTAGTTAAGGCTTTTTCTTGAAGTTTTGTAACAAGAAGTGGGTTTGGCTTCTTGGAGAATTGATAGTGAAACAATTAGAGTCAATAGTTCGAGTCTAGGTATTGAAGTTAAGGTTTAATTATTGAGTTGTAATTCTAAACCTTGTTTGAAGATTAGTGAATTTGAGTTGTGGTTGTTATTCCTTGAAAGATGATGTTTTTCACATAAAATTAATTGTGTTTATTTCCCTTTTAAATGAAAATCTGCTAAGGACCACATTCCTGAAAACAGTTGGAACTAAGTTTTTTCACATAACATTCAACAAATAAACTGCCACTTCCCTTTGCCTTAATATGGGCTAGTAACTGCTATGGTAATGAGGCATTCAATATATGTTATTTTAAATATTAAAATGTCCAGAAAACCAAAATTTAAATTTTATCACATATTTCAGCTGACACGCCAAAGGAGAGCTGCCCTATTATTGTTTGCTCTTAATACAGTACGGATGCAGAGGGTAGTGTTATATAACTTGTCTAAAGCGTTCACATTGGTTTTCATTTCTCTTTACTTTTGTGGCAAGAATTCATGTGGAATTAAACTAATTATTTACCACATCAGCTCCGTCTCTTCTACTTGAATTCTCTGTTTTCTTTGTTCATTATTTCCATAAAACTAAACATCATCATTTATCATTACACGTTCAGATGTTATTCTCATTTGGTACAAGAAGATAAGTCAATTTGAACAAAATCATGAACAGTAAATATGGTCATACAACGTGAATGGGTTGGTTGCTTGGACAATTGCATTGGGTTCAAATCTCTATTGTAGTTTTGATTATTGACAAACCTAGTAAAGGACCAGTTGTATAAGTTGATGTCCTTCAATTCATTCGTACAGTGTTGTAGTATGTGCCAGCTGTCCTAGTACTACTCTAGCAGTGGCAACAAAGTAATGCAATACACAGTGCTGTGGTCCACTGCTGTGGTCCACTTCCAGTCTACCAATGAGAAGACTTCTTTTCCATTTGCTCACCATATATACGCATCATCTTGTGAAGAGAAGATTTAATTTTGAAATATCTCAAGGAGCATTTTCTTAAGCAAAATTTGTATTGTCTTCATGTATGGCAAAGATTAAACAACTTAGAAATCCTCAACTCTTAGTGAAATATGTCTTAGTTTCTAGGTTGACTTGACTCTTTATTTTTTGGTTCTCACAATTGTAAAATCTCTTCTTGATTAGATATTCTTGTGGGTATTTTCTTTTGAGTTTATGTTGAGTAGCTAATGGAGTCTTTCAAGTAGAGTTACTGTAAAAGAGATGTAGCCATAGACCTATAGCTAGTGAGTAGGGATTAAGAGTTTGATTCCCAGATGGGATAGAGTTGTAGTCAAAATCATTGCTCAGTGATAAGTAAAGTTGGTGGTGAAATCCAACTGCGTTAGGTCGTGATTTTACTCTTGTATGTTTACTTTATTTGTTGATTTACTTTGTATTCTTGTTGTTCTTCATTTCTTCCTACAAGGACTTGGTATCGAATAAGGTCCTTGTTTTGGGGTGGGCTCGTAAAAACCATCAAATAGAATCACCATTGTTGCTTATTATGTTTAACATGTCCTCTGGTTTATTTTTAGAAAAAATGTTTTCCTATGGGTCTTTGAAGATGCTATTCATATGTGGCAATGATTTCACATTCGAATTCAGTTGGAGCTTTTAAAAAGTATCCATGCAGTTTATTTCATAACAATTCCATAAAATCCTGGCACAATACTGAGAAATATAATTGTACTAAAGTTCACTTCTACTTGAGCTTTCACATCTTTTGTTGTGAGATCTATTTATTTTTTATTTACATTTTTTCTGAAGTCTTGCTTTTCCTCCTGGAATGCTATTCTTCTTGTTGCTCAATAGTCAACCGCCTATTGGACAACATCTTAAAGAAGATTTTAGTATTTATTCTGAATGATGGGCGTTAATATGCAGCTTATTCTGAAAGATGCGAGCTTAATGATGTCCTGGTCCATGAAAACTATGTGTACTTGATATATTTTTCTTATCAGGAAAAAATATGTCATTCTTAGTTAAATAAACGAAAAATTAGTCTAATATTCGTTAATGTTATTATGCAGGTGGGCGGTGGCAAAGAAACACTAAACTACTTACTTTTCCATCTACTTGCATTTCATCGTTCTATATCACTCCTACTTTAAGTAGTTCTTAATTAACTTTTTTATTTTTGAAAAATGTTTTGTGACTTTAAAATATGTATGCTTTTACCCACATTGTAGTTGATATAAATCTTTATTCCTAATCCGATCCTCTATAATGTGGCTCTATGCAGTTTAGGAGAAAATAAAACTTCATTAATGATGGGCACAAAAATCTGAAATGGTCCTGATGGTATCTTCCCATGTATTTTTTGTCATGACATTGGAAGTTATATGTACTTACGTGATCTTTCAGTGGGATGTTTAAGATATCTTTAATGCTAATAGGAACATTATTCCGAAGACCTTTTCCTTCGCATATCATTTCAAAATTTGCAGGATGGGTGATAGTGTTGGAGTAGGGAGAATGCATAGAATGCAAGTTTAACATAAAGGAGTTTTGATGAATGATTTAGAAGTTGAAAGGTCATGCTTGTTGCGCCCAAATGCAGATGCAAGTGTACATGGTCCACCCAAGTAATTTAGTGGCCTTATGAAAAAGTAAGTATCGATCCCACATGAACTTTTGTTAAACAACTATCTGATTCTAGTTCAATTGTCAAGATAAAGCATGTGCTACAGTAACCAAAAGAGTGAGAGATATAAACTGAATGTAAAGTAAACAATACGGTAGATTAAAGTTTCTTGAATAGTGTGGAGAAACACAGGGTTAAGGCACTCCAAACAATCATACTAAGCACTTAGGAGCTTTGGATTAATTTAAGGTCAATCAGAAAAGGAAAACAGGCGACATATGAGGCTACCAAAGAATATAGGCTAAAGGCTCAGTGGGGCTAACTAAGATTATGTACAAGGGTAGGTAACAGATGGTATAAACATGGCTATCAAAGAAATGTCTATATCATCTCCTAAATCCACACTCTTTATTTCTGTTTGTACACATACCATGTAAGTTCTAGACATCAAAATGTAATAAGAATTATACAAACAACCTCACAAACACATGACACATGCTCAAATTAAGCAGGATTATGGGAGATTATTAACCAAGCAATAACATGAATTAATGATTAACCCAACAGTGTCAAGAGGCATAAACATGAGCCTAGGAGTCTTAAAAGAAATTATTCAACCAATCAACATGCTCTCACAACCAAACCAGTTGCATCATGCAATCACAAATAGCAACTAGCAAGAACGTCTCACTTATCCTAACACAAAACTTTTAAAATTTAATTTTAAAAAAGAAAAAGGACATTGGGTTCAAAGGGTGCCCACGTGGAAAAGAACCAAAAAGAACAACCATGGGGTAGGTGAAGTGTGCTCCTACTAGACTGACCCAACAAAGACTAAAACTACAGAATAAAAATCTTTTTGTAATTTTTTCTAATTTACTCAAAAACTAAGAAATAAATAAAATATCCGACAATATCATTTCACCCGAAAACCCGAACCATGGGACTTTTCCCACCCCACACTTAAAAACATACTTTGTCCCCAAAGTAGAGATAAAAATACTCCCTGAGGCCTCTAGGACTAAGTAGTAGCATCTTTTATCATTGGTGAGGTTGGTTGGAGCCCACACCAGTCTTTGCCATGCTCATAGCTCAAGTCTTTGATACTCAGACTTCCTATCAACCTGTGACTTAACAAAAACAAAAATTAAGTAAAGTAAAACTAAAATACTGAAAATAAAATGTCTTCCTTAACTTGGGTTGCCTCTCAAGAAGTGACTGATTTAGTGTCGCGGTACCACTCAACATCATTACTCATCTATTTTCCATCATCCTTTTCTTCTTGCTCCGAGGCCATTTGCTAGGAGGCTATCTTCTCACTCTTATCTAACCTATTAAGTGTGTACTCGTAATGTCATTAATATTCTCAACATTAGCCTTTTTAGGCTCCTTAATCATCATAACTTTGGGCTTATATGGTGGCTTGGGCAATGTCATAAGATAGTCCGAAGAGGTCTTTGTTAGTTTGCTCCCCATTTTATACTTATCTACTTCCATCTGTATAATCATACTCAAATCTTTATAGTGGGAAGGTGAATTAAGTTGTTTATAGTCTTTAAGAACCACCTCGTTATCATCCAACCTTATCTTAAGAGTGCCTTGTCTCACCTCTATCAGCGCTCCTCACGTCTCCAAGAATGGGAGTCCCAAAGTTATAAGCATCCTTTCATCTATATCATAGTCAAGATCAATAGAGTCAATAAGGATAAAAACTTATCGACCTTGAAGAGTATGTCCTAAATGATTCCTTTAGGCATTATTGGGTTATCTCTTCCATCTGGAGCACTACAGAGCATAGTATCAGCTTACCCAAACTAAGAGTGTTGAACAGTGATAGGGGCATAAAGTTTATACTTGACCCTAAATCACTTAGAGAGCATGGACGATATCACTATCACCAATTTGTATGGGGAAGGTGAAAGTCCATAAATCCTTTAGATTTTTGGGCATTTTTCTTATCACAATAGAGTTTCACTCATCACTAAGTGTCACAGTTTCAACGGCCTACAACTTTATCTTTTTAGTCACCACGTCCTTCAAGTACATAGAGCACTTAGGCATTCCCTCCAAAACATATAAAATAAGAAGGTTAATATGAAGTTATTTGAATGTATCGAAGAACTTCTTTAAACAAGCAACCTCCTTAGCCTTTTTGAGACTTTGAGGGAATGGTGATGGTGTCCTTTCTAAAATATGCTTGGCTGATTTGGTGCTCGGGTAATCACTTTCCCAAATTTTTAGCATCATCAACATCGACTTGCTTCTTCTCTACCTATTGTGGGATTAACTCTACAACAACCTTTTTATTTTTCTTATGAGGCCTATCAATTATATCTCTACCACTAGTCAAGGTGATAGCCATAACTTGCTTTGCATTTTCATTATCTCCTAGCAATCCACCTTGGGGCATGGTATTCTATGCTTGAGCTAGTTTCCCCAACTACTGCTCTAATTGTTTTTGTGCCACTTATTGATATTTTTAATCTCAGTATCCATGTCTTCTTGCTTGCATAGGAACTTGTACAAAGTTTCCTTAATGTTACTGGGCTGGATTTTGTGTTGCTGCTGAAACTGCTGATTCTTAATATTGCCCCATGCATAATTTGGCTGACTCTGCCATTTGTGGTCGTAGGCATTACCATAATTTGGCTTTTGTGCATTACCTACAAAATTCAAAGATTTCAGATTCTCTCTACATAGATGTGCAGAGTATCCACTACTACCACATATCCCACACTAAAATGGAGCCTGCTGCACCATCTTCACCTGAGCCTGAGATTGGTTCACACCCAATTTGTTAAATTGTGTCATCATCTAGTTTTAGAGGGAAGATAATTGCGTGGCTAAGGCTGTGACTATAAACTTATGTCGTCCCTACAAGCATTTCACTGCACCTCTAGACATGTTACTATGCCAGTCAGGATTCCCTTGTTCAATACAGTTCAATAAGACATAACACTCATTATATGTTTTCTCCAAATCCTGACAACCTATAGCTGCACCTAGAAAAATTTTTGTATTGTGATCAAGGGCTTCTACAAGGTTTGAACTAATACCTCATTGGACTGCTGATAATGTGGATAATCCCAAAAAAAGAGTCTTGAACCTCTCCCAAGCATGATATAGGTTCTCATCCAGCTTTTGCTGGAAGTTCAAAATCTCATTACGCAACCTCGCAATCTTGCCGTGTCACATCCTAAAATAATTCCTAGACGTGACCGGCACCCACTAACACCACCTGTCGGGAAAACCAACCTTCCTTACATTTTTTCTGTTAATAAGCACTACAATAAGATATGTGCAACTCCAATGCATTAATAATTAGTGAATAATGATCCAACAAAATTTCACAATCAAACAATAAATTTATCAATCACTCGAGAACTAATTCTCCAGACGAAATCCCACGCTAAGACCATGGAGCATCTAATAGAGTTACATGAGTTCAATAAATAATTAGAATAGATAAAGTGGAAATGATAGCCTCTACAAATGATGTGGAGGCTCACTACAACAACAAAATTTATACAACGAACTTGCCAGTCCCTAGTCTCATCCTCCACAACATCTAGAGGTAACTTCAATTCCTTCTAATATGCCAGTGAACAACTATCCAATTTTTCAATTAACAACAGCTACTTTCAATTCCTTCTAATATGAACACAAGTAACTACACTTACACTCTAGTAAACATCTAATTCAATACACATTTATACTTGTAGTTGAATTTCTAAGCTTCTATGTCCAGTTTGTGGGTTTTAATTGAATGACTACTATATTTTATACAAATATACGTGGTACACATTCAAGTGTGCCATTACAAAAGAAAAGAAATAGAGACCAACTTCACTAGTCCAAAGATGCAAATTAATCACTCCCAATTAATAGGTTGCCAAACCATTAATTCATTCATGCTACCCATTATCTCTTTATCCTAAATAACAGTTCCTTGACAAGAACACTACCACCATAATACATATCAATTTAAATTAGAATTGATTCTATATACCTGTAGCTTCTCACTTAAAAAGGTCTCTGCTGTCTTTGAACTCACCAGAAGTTTTGCCAATAAGTTGTCTTTCTGTACCAAAAATAATGAAAAAAGACACCCTTATATTCTTATCCTTCAGTAACGGAAAAACTGAAGAAGAGAAAGTGTTGACTTTTTAGATTGCCCAATTTAATGTCCATAATTAACATTAATAATTTGTTAATTACCAATTAACTCTTCATTTAAGAAAATAAGTTGGGCTATTGCATTCTCCTCCACTTAAAATAACGTTCATTCTTGAACGAGTCTAGAATGATGTTAGAACTACCAAACAACTATATGACCTTTCCATACATGAATGCTCAGTCAATTTTAGCTCGTACGCTTGAAAAAAATCATTGATCCTTTGAGCTTTTTAATATATTTTCTTTTGGAGTTCAAGCTACTTATCTAGTGGACACCCAAACATTACATTAACTCTCGGGATCATATGACGAAAAATGCCCAACAGACTTTGCTATTAGAAACTCCGCATTTCTCTGGAAACCAATAGAAAGTGAAATCCATTCCCTAGAACCAAGAAAAATTTCTTAGTACACGACTCCATTTCACCGTACTGACTCATACCAAAAACATCACAAAAATAAAAAAATTCATTTTTATTACGACTCTTTGCATATCAAATAATAGAAATTTGATCCCTGCACAAGGGTACAGACACATTCAATGGAGAAACTTGAGCTACCCTTTTAGAAAACCCCATTTCACTAAATCTCGCATCACCTAAATAAAAAACCAACAACCTATTTTCAAAATCCCCACCTTCATTCTTAATATACAAAACCCAATGAATGGCCTCATTCAGATAAACACAACTATAGAAATACTCACTAATTCTACAATGAATTTCCTTCATAACTGTTTTCCATAATCAAGTACTTACACTATATACCTCAACTTCAGGAGGAAATACTGTATAAACATAATTACCATCCTGCAAATACGCAATCCTCACCATTTTAAATTAACTCTTCTTCTCATCAAACCCAAAATCAAGACAACACATATAAGTCCCATATGGACCAAAGTGAACACGAGGCTTAGGGAGGATAATACTTTCGTAAATAGCAGGGTTCCAGATAATGATAGTATCTGTGTACCCAAATAGATCATCATAGAGACAAAATAAACTATTACAAAAACCCACAATTCTAAAATGGTTTCCGGAGTTGGTCTCGAAGGGAAAGTTGATCTCTTTGACAAGAGTGAGGTTATTAGTTTTCGAAGGTTAAAGGTAAACAGAGTAATTTTTTTGTTTCTTAGGTTTGGTGGAGAGGTGATGAAAGAGGAATAGGGGAGTAGCAGTAGCAGTAGTTAGTGTCACTATCATGCTCATAATCAATATACTTAAGAGTATGTATTTCTATACCAGGTTCTCCTATAACATCACCATCACAACATTACTATCTATAGCAATTTTTTTAAGAAGAATTAAGCTAAGGACAATACACACAATATCCTTAAACTATGTTTCACCACTAAATCAAACAATTTAAACATGGATAAACCATTACTCTTTTTACTTTCCTATAACACTCCTTTCTGTTTCTGGCCAGACTCATAATAGAAAGTTATAACTAAAATCTCAAATTTAAATAAGTTGCTCTTAACCAAAAATTATATCATTTGGTCATTCTTTCTCTCCATCCATGCATTTTTTTTAAACTGGTAGATCTATATTATAAATAATGTAATTTCAAGAGGTAAACATATTCAATCTTAACTAACATCAATGCACACATATTCCAGTAATCAATGTCGCTCTCAAGTTGTATGTATAATTAAAAATTTCAAAGTCAACTATGTAATCTAGTGGAGGAGGATATGTCTATCCTAGCCACCTGTGAAAAGGACATTCAAAAAAAAAGCTAACCACATTCATCTTAACGCATGAATGATGAATAAAAGAAGGGAAATCATACTAGATGTTTGGTAACTTCAAGGTCATAAGTATGGACGTCTACATACCCACGAACAAGACTCTACCAAACACTGCTCCATGATCTAGGACCTAAAGCCTAGGCTCTGATCCCAACTTTGTCACATCTTTAAATAATTCCTAGACATGACTGGCACCCGCTAATACCACCTGTTGGGAAAACCAAACTTCTTTACACTTTTTCAGTTAATAAGCACTACAATAAGATATGTGAAACTCCAACGAACTAATAACTAGTGAATAATGATCCAACAAAATTTCACAATCGAACAATAAATTTATCAATCACTCGAGAACTAATTCTCTAGCCGAAACCCCATGCAAAGACCATGGAGCATCTAATAGAGTTACATGAGTTGAATTATTAGACATGTAAACCCAATAATACAAATGTAATGCCCCGATTTGCTGAACCAAACTGCTACACAGTGATTATGACTCCAAAGGACCACAAGCTAACCCATGACTAATATCTGTACCTGTGAACTGCATAATATACATATAAAATGCAGAAAACATAAACAATAGGACATAAGGTTAAATTAAATAGAATATATGGTAAACAATA
The DNA here is from genome assembly GCF_002878395.1 of Capsicum annuum. Taxonomy (NCBI): domain Eukaryota; kingdom Viridiplantae; phylum Streptophyta; class Magnoliopsida; order Solanales; family Solanaceae; genus Capsicum; species Capsicum annuum. The sequence goes on along the minus strand of NC_061113.1, from coordinate 205,213,472 downwards.
ACATCCATATGGGATAAAAAATACCCAAAACAACTGAAAGCTGAATCTAAAATCTGAAAGCCTCTAAGTACTGCCTGAGTAGGGCTTTGAAGAAACATGTCTCCAACTATCTCCGTAAATTGAAATATAATTGAAATAATAAATAAAATCAAATCATATTGTCCTCGAATGAAGAGAACTCACTGAAAATCTGTATACTGAAATGCAACTACTACTGTTGATCCAGAACTCGTGTCTCTGAACCTATGGTATAACATAAAAGAAATCACCATAGTGCAAATGCATCAGTACAACTGAAAGTACTGAGTATACGAGTGAGGTAGGCTAAATACAAATAGGGATTACTTGCATGAGCAATGCTAACTGACTGACTAATATGAACGTGAGAGTGCAAACATCTATACATAGTAAATGAGATCATGAATGAGTGATATCTATATTTGTACGGTAAGACATGGTTTACTAATATCTACCATAACTGATACTAAAATTCTGATAACATCGATGACTATTTCTGACAGTCCTGAATCTGATGGAACTATCTGAGTTCTGTACTATAGCTGAATTGACACTATCTAATAGTCCTGGTACTGAAATCTAAAAGACTATTTGAGTTTTTTTACTGAGACTGAGACTGAAACTGTGGGAGGTAGTTGTTTAACTGACATACCCCAAATATGCTATAATAGCTGAGCTGGGGTCCAATCTGTGCCCTGATTGGAAGGGTGTCAATATCGCGCCACTGGTAAGGACAGCTGTAAGTAACCCTTAGCTGGTAGGTACTCGAATGTGAACGGTGGGAACCCTAAACTAACAGGTTAAGCCACCTCACCAACCCTAATATTACAGGTTAAGATATCTCAACCTACGCTGGCTACATAGTTCTAAAACATAAGGATGACTGCTAAGAATCATACCCTGAACTGGCAGGTGAGTTCTCATCCTTGGGTTCACTCGGTGCTAACTTCTACTCCCATATGATGAGACTGAACATGATTTAACTGATGGTACATGGACTGAGTAATTGACTTTTGTTGACTGGTGGAATAGTACTACTATCTAAAAATTTACTGAGATCATAAGATTTCTGAGATTTTCTGAGTGATATGACTGAGAGTATCGTGATAACATGACATGGCTCTAGGGACACAACTATATTTTTTGGGTACAATTACCCCCAGGACTCGATGAAAGGAAACTGAAACATATGACTAACTTGATTATAAGAGTAGAGTTCGCGATTTATAATATCATAAGTAGGGGATTTCACACTAAGCATAGTTCTCAACATGTTACGTATGGAAGAGAAATTCATACGACATATGTACACTTGCATAACTTCAATATAATGCTCAATCCATATCACAACAATGATGCATATCAATCACATGGAATTCATGCAAAATCATAAAGCATAGAGCATGGACTTGTCATTTAAGCACTACTAAATCATGGGACACGAATCTCATCACCTTAAGCATTTTATCAAACACTTTGCATGCATTCTTTTAGTTTAGGTGGATTTTCATGAATTTCCCCATTTTAAACCACACAGAGTTCATGGATTTCAACTAACGACACATATACTTCATGAAAACACCTTTAGATATCATCTTGAAACTTAAAAAATAATCATCAATATGTACATGGTCATATCACAATAAGACAATCACAAAATAATATTTAAAACATGGTTCTTGAGCTCTATGAACGAAATGGATCCATAGATGAACACTACGCATACCTTAGATGGAACATCCATGAAAATTAATGGTGAAATCCTTTGAATCTTGAACCTTCTATGAAATCCTATGGAGTTCTTGAGAGAATTTGTAGAAAATATAGTATAATATGGTTGGACTGGGGCTAAATTCCATGTTTATGCAATATATATGGTAGAAAAAGGACCCAAATACCCCTCTAGATGTGTCATCTACTTTATGTGAAAATTACCCAATTTGGACCCCTGACGCGATGTGGTGATATCGCGTTGCCACTCTTTTGTGACATGAAAACTCACCGTGACTCGTTGGAATCATAGAGAGACACTGGAAATTGACAAATATCATTTTGGCTTATGGCGCGACTTGCCACTGACTGAAATGACGCTGCTGAAACTTCAAATTGCCATAACTTCTTCATCGGGTGTCCATTTTAGGCGAATTTGATATCAAAGGAAAGCTTATTGAATTCTCTAAAATTTAGAGGTTATAAATCTGCCAAAATACCACCTATAAACCAAGTTATTCTCATTCAAAGATGACCTATGTGAAATCACACACGAAAACTTGGTGGATTCAAAAGTTCTTAGCCTGGCTTACTCTAAGTAACTCTTATGAACATGATTAACACATCATAAGCTATATTATCACTAGGATAATCATCCTAATTCATGTACTCAAATATGAATCACAGGATAGGAGGTTTCATGTGTAGGAGCAAAAGTTTATTTTCTAGCTTAGAAATATATAGGGTATTACAATATCTCTCCCTTGGAAACATTCATCCTCGAATGAGACAGACTTAAATAGGGAGAGACAATATACTAGAGTACGTAAAAGATATACAATATTGGAACATGATCTCATGAAGTACATGATTGATAAGCTAAACATATCATGGTAGATATGCATATCTGATGCATGAGTAACTGATTCATGAATGCATAACTGAGATTTTTGATAACTGTTTTCTCCCAATGAGAATGCATATTTGATGCATGATTATACAGTGGACCGATACATAAATGCATGATTGAGTATACAATGGTACTTGATACCAAATTTATGATAAAACATGAGCATGAACTGAATACCAAGTTGTATAGAATTCTGAATGGGAAACTGAATAAGAATAGGGAAGACTGTTACCTTGAGCTTGATCTGGATTGGCAGAAAGAGGTGAGGATACTTGGTATGCATGTCTGCTTCTTCTTCCTAAGTATCTCTCTCAACGGATTAATTTTTCCAAAGAACTTTGACTAGATAGACTTCTTTGTTCCTCAGTCTACGAGTCTGATAGTTTAGAATTTCGACTGGAATTTCCTCATAGGAGAGACTGTTTTGAACATCAATGCTCTGAATAGGGACTAAAACTGATGGATCACCTATGTATTTCTTAAGCAAAGAGACATGAAAGACTGGATGAACTGGGGCTAGATCTGAAGGCAATTTGAGCTCATAAGCTATCTTGCCTAAATGACTGAGAATCTTGAAGGGACCGACATATAGGGGACTGAGATTTCCCTTCTTGACGAACTGCTTCACTCCCTTTATGGGAGAGATCTTTAGATAGACATAGTCACCAATCTCAAACTTGAGATCCTTTCTGCGCATATTCGCATAGGTCTTCTGTCAGCTTTGAGCAGCCTGAAGTCTTTCTCTGATCAACTGGACTTTCTCTAAGGCATCAAATACTAAGTCAGGCCCTATGATTGAGGCCTCACTAAATTCAAACTACCCGATTGGAGATCTGTACCTCCTACCATAGAGAGCTTTAAACGTAGCCAATTTAATACTAGAATGATAGCTATTGTTTATGCAAACTCAATCAAAGGAAATTGGTCATCCCAACCTCTCTTGAAATCAATTGCACACGCCCTTAGCATATCTTTAAGAGTCTGAATGGTCCTTTTTGCTTGACCATCTATCTGAGGATGAAAAGCTATAATGAGATGAACTTGGGTACCAAGACCCTTTTGGAATACTTTCCAGAAGTGAGAGGTGAACTTGGTACCTCTATCTGAGATAATAGATAATGGAACATCGTGTAATCTAACCAACTCCCTGATATAGAGTTTGGCATAATTCTTTGCTGAATAGGAGGTATGGACTGGAAGAAAATGAGTTAACTTGGTCATGCCGAATGACCCAAACTAAATCATGCTAATGACGAGTTTGAGACAAACCTATCACAAAATCCATATTCACTTTTTCCCATTTCCAAGTAGGAATGGTGAAATCCTATATGGAACTACTAGGTTTCTGATGCTCTATCTTAACCTACTGACATACAGGAAACTTAGCCGTAAATTCTGCAACATCTCTCTTCATCCCACTTCACCAAAAGATCTACCACAGGTCGCGGTACATCTTAGTGGCCCCTGGATAAATAGAGTATCACGCACCATGCACTTCTGCAAGATTTCACTGCTTTACATCATCTACACCTAGAATACAGAGACGACCTTGACAAAGAATGACACCATCTCCCCCTTGGGTGAAAACGTCTGCTTTTTAATTCTGAACTGACTCTTTTAGCTTAACAAGGATAGGATCCCTGTCTTGCTTTTCTTTTACCTCGGAAACTAGAGATGACTCTGAACTATTCTTAACACATACACCATCCTCTAAAGACTTGATTAAGCGAATACCTAGTCTGGCAAGATGATGGATTTCCTGAGCTATTTTTTTTTGCTACCTTAATGTGAGAAACACTACCCATGGAGAGTCTATTGAGAGCGTCGTCCACAATGTTGGCCTTGCCCAGATAATAAAGGACACTCATGTCATAATCTTTCAAGAGCTCTAACCATATTCTCTAACGAAGATTGAGGTCTTTCTGAGAAAAGACATACTGAAGACTCTTATGATCTGTGAAGACATCTACCTGAACTCTGTATGGAAAATGCCTCCAAATCTTCTAGGCAAATACCACGGATGCTAACTTAAGATCATGAGTAGGATAATTCTTCTCATGGGGCTTTAACTACCTTGAGGTGTAGGCTATGACCTTACCATGATGTATGAGGACACAACCTAGGCCCACTCTGGATGCATCACAATATACTACAAAATCGTTTGAACCATCTGGAAGAGCTAGAATTAGAGCTGAGGTGAGTTGAGTCTTCAAATCCTAAAAACTCTTCTCGCAAGAATCTAACCACTAAAAATTGACCTTCTTCTCAGTCAATTTGGACATGAGGGATGCAATAGAAGAAAATCCCTCAACAAACCATCTTTAATAACCAACCAATCCTAAGAAACTCCTGATATCTGATGGAGAGATAGGGCGAGGCAAGTTTCTTACCACTTTGGTCTTATGAGGATCTACTCTAATACCATTACAGGAAATAATATGGCCAAGGAATGCTACTGATCTTATCCAAAATTTTCACTTACTGAATTTAGCGAACAACTAGTATCTCTGAAGGTCTAAAGTATAATTTTGAGATGATCTGAATGATCACGCTGAGTGCGGGAATAGACCAGGATATCATCTATGAAGACTATGAAAAACATATCCAAGTACTGCTTAAACACACAGTTCATCAATTCCATTAAAGCTGTTGGGGCATTGGTAAGATCAAATGACATGACTAGAAATTCAAAGTGACCATACCTAGTACGAAAAGCTGCCTTTGGGATGTCACATTGTCTAACTCTAAGCTGATAATAGTCAGATCCGAGGTTTATCTTTGAGAAATAACTGGCACCCTAAAGTTGGTCAAATAAGTCATCGATCCTGGGATGAGGATACCTATTCTTGATCGTGACTTTATTGAGCTGACGGTAATCTATGTACATCCTAAGAGAATCATCTTTTTTACACACGAATAAGATTGGTGCATCCCATGGGGAAACGTTGGGTCTAATGAATCTCTTATCTAAGAGATTGTTCAATTGTTTTTCAATTCTTTGAGTTCTGCTGGTGCCATTCTTTATGGCAAAATAGAAATAGGCTGGGTATCTGGGTTGAGATCAATTCCAAAGTCTATTTCCCTTATGGGAGGAATGCCTGGAAGATCTTCGGGAAAAATATCTGAATATTCGTTAATCACTGGGATTGATTAAAATCTAAGAGATTCGGAACCAGAGTCTTTAACATGAACGAGATGATAAACACATCCCTTATAAATCATTTTCCTTGCCCAAAGGTAGGAAATAAGCTGACCCTTGAAAGATGAAGTACTATCCTTCCACTCTAAGACGGGCTCATTCGGTAACCGAAACTAAACTATCCTGTTTCTACAGTCGACTGTGGCTTAGCATGAATGAAGCCAATCCATACTGAGAATGACATCAAAATTAGTCATCTTTAACTCGACTAAATCTACTGACGTGGATTTCTAAAATATCATAACCGAGCAGTTCCTGTATACTCGCTGAGCTATGATAGTTTTACCCACTGGGATAGAGACTGAAAAGGGCTTTGCTAAAATTTTAGGACTGATTCTGAAATTTCCTGCTATATAAGGAGTAACAAAAGACAAGGATGCACCTGGATCTAGCAAAGCGTAAACATAAACATGGAAAATCTGCAACATACCAGTAATGACATCAGGAGAATTTTCCTTATCCTGTCGGGTCTGAAGAGTATAGAGTCTGTTTGGGCATTGCCCACTAGTAGCACTGGAAGTGACACCCTACTGATTTGGGCAACCGAATTGGACTATGGAACGATTCTGCTGACCCTATAGACCTAACTGCAGACACTCTCTAATCCTGTAGCCTGGCTTGCTACAACTGAAACAAACATCGCTACTATCTCTACAAGTACCCTTGTGGTTCTTACCATAAGTATGACATAGGGGATTAGTTTGGGCACTGCTGACACTACCCTAAGACTTAGAGCCTGGTGCTCGATCTCTATTGCCATCTCTAAATTTTGGCACTGGGGCACTGGCGGAGAAAGAAGCTGGAACTACTAGCTTAGGATGAAACTGCGAATGGTCTCCTCCTTCTAATTTGGTTTGAGCAAAACTTAAACTACCTTACCTTACTTTCTTGTTCGGCCTCTCCCTAGTCCTAATCTTATGCTCCTCTATTTGTTGAGCATGGGTCATGAGCCTAGATAAAGTCATATCACTGTTCAGCATCGCAGACCTACACTCATTTACCACACTATCATTCACTCCTGACACGAACTTACTTATCTTAGCCCTATTGTCTGCAATCACATAAGGGGCATATCTGGCTAGCTGAGTAAATCTGAGAGAATACTCTTTAACCGTCATATTTTCCTGCCTGAGGTTGATGAACTCAAGACATTTTGCCTCCCTCAGCTTTTGGGGAAAGAATCTATCTAAGAAAGCCATGAAAAATTCCTCCCACTTAATGGGACCTGCATCCTCTAACCTCTCAAACTTCCATTGCTTGTAGCAAGTATGAGCCACATCTTATAATTGGTATGCGGATAACTCGACACTCTGACAAGAAGTAACTCCCATGATGTCTATGACCTTCTAGACTTGGTTAATGAATTTCTGAGGGTCTTTATTAGACTTAGACTCGAATAAAGATGGAGGGTTCATTTGGTTGAAGTCTCGAATCCTAGATACAGCTGAGTTGACCACTGGATTAGCCAGAATAACTGGTGGGCATTTATTTTGGGCAGCCACAGACTGAGCAATTGTGGTGAATGCAGCCCTAAACTCCGTATAAGAAACATGTTTACCCAAAGGATCTTCGGGCTGAGGAACTGGCTGGTTTCTTCTCTTTGGAGGCATATTCTGAAATAAGAGAAGAACGGATAAGACTGAGAGTTTAACTTCAGATTATGCTCACAGGCACGACATGAATACTAAAAGAGGGGAAACTATTCTTAAAACATCTCATAGTCTCTTGCACATAAATGTAGCATGCAACACATCCATGTACAAGACTCTACTAGATGTAGCTTTCAGACTTCCTAGGACTCTATTGAGCCTTAGGCTCTGATACCAAGTTTATAATGCCCCAATTTACTAAACCGGAATGCTACATGGTGCTTATGACCCCGAAGGACCACAAACTAACCCATGACTGATATCTATACCTGTGAACTGCATAATATATGTGTAAAATGTGGAAAACATGAACAATAGGCCATAAGGTTCAACTGAATAGAATATCTGGTAAACAATAACATCTATATGGGGTAATAAATACCCAAAACAACTGAAAGCTGAATTTAAAATTTGAAAGCCTCTAAGTACTGCCTGAGTAGGGAGTTGAAGGAACATGTCTCCATAAACTTCATAAACGAAAAGCTAACTGAAATAATAAATAAAATCAAATCAAATTATCCTTGAATCAAGAGGACTCACTGAAACTCTGTATACTTAAATGCAGCTGCTACTGTTGATCTCAAACTCGTGTCTCTGAACCTATGGTGTAACATAAAAAAAATCACCATAGCGCAAATACGACAGTACAACTGAGAGTACTAAATATGCGAGTGAGGTAGGTTAAATGCAAAAAGGGCTTACATACATGAGCAATGCTAACTGACTGAATAATATAAACGTGAGAGTGCAAACATTCATACATAGTAACTGAGATCGTGAATGAGTGATATCTAGATCTGTACACTAATACCTGGTTTACTGATATCTAACATGTTTGATACTAAAATTCTAATAAAATGGATGACTGTGTCTAATAGTCCTGAATCTGATGGAACCATCTGAGTTTCGTACTGTAGCTGAATTGACTGTATCTGACAGTCCTGGTACTAAAATTTGAACGACTATCTGAGTTCTTTCACTGAGACCGAGACTAAAACTATTGGAGGTAGTTGCTTAATCGACATGCCCCAAATGCGCTATAATAGCTAAGTTGCGGTCCAATTTGTGCCCTGATTAGAAGGGTGTCAATACCGCGCCACTGGTAAGGACAGCTGTAAGTGACCCTTAGCTGGCAGGTACTCGAATGAGAATGGTGGGAATCTTAAACTGATAGATTAATCCACCTCATCAACCCTAATCTGATAAGTTAAGATGTCTCAATCTATGATGGCTACGTAGTTCTAGAACACAAGGATGAGTGCTAAAAATCACACCCTAAACTGGCAGGTGAGTTCCCATCCTTGGGTTCACTTGGTGCTGAATTCTAATCCCATATGACGAGACTGAACATGATTTAACTGACAGTACATGGACTGAGTAACTGACTTCCATTGACTGGCGAAATAGTACTACTATCTGAAAATTTACTGAGATCATGAGATTTCTGATATTTTCTGAGTGACATGACTGACTGAGTTTTATGGATCATGGCTTGACTAAGAGTATCATGATAACATAACATGGCTCTAAGCACACAACTATATTTTTCTAGTACAAGTACCCCCAGGACTTGATGGAAGGAAACTGACACACATGACTGACTTGATCATAAGATAAGAGTCCACGATTTACAATATCATAAGTAGGGGATTTCATGCTGAGCATAGTTCTCAACATCTTACGTAGGTAAGGGAAATTCATACAACATGTGTACACTTGCATAGCTTCAATATCATGCTCAATCCATATCACAACAATGATGCATATCAATCATGTGGAATTCATGTGAAATCATAAAGCATAGAGCATGGACTTGTCATTTAAGCACTATTAAATCATGGGACATGAATCTTATCACCTTAAGCACTTTATCAAATACTTTGCATGCATTCTTTTAGCGTATGTGTGTTTTCATGAATTTCCCCAATTTAAACCACGTAAAGTTCATGGATTTCAACTAACGACACATATACTTCATTAAAACACCTTTAGATATCATATTGAAACTTAAACAACAATCATCAACATGTACATGGTCATATCACAACAAGACAATCACAAAATAATATTTAAAACATGGTTCTTGAGCTCTATGAACTAAATAAATCCATAGATGAACATTACACATACCTTAGATGGTAGATCCGTGAAAATTAATGGTGAAATCATTTGAATTTTAAATCTCCTATGAAAACCCTATGGAGTTCTTGAGAGAATTTTGAGAAAAAAGAGTATAATGTGGTTGGATTGGGACTAAATTCCGTGTTTATGGAATATATAGAGGTGGAAAGATGACCCAAATACCCCTCTAGATGCATCATTTACTTACTGTGAAAATTACCCAATTTGGGCCCTTGACGCTATGCGGAGATATTGCGTTGCCACTCGTTTATGACCTGGAAACTCACCGCAATACGGTGGAATTGTGAAGAGACACTGAAAATTGACAAACATCATTTTAGCTTATGGCGCGATGTGCCACTAACTAAAATGAGGCTGCTGAAACTTTAAATCGTCATAACTTCTTCACCGAGTGTCCGTTTTAGGCGAATTTGGTATCGACGGAAAGATTATTCAATTCTCTAAAATAAAGGTCATAAATCTGCCAAAATAACACCTATAAACCAATTTATGCTCATTCAAAGATGACCTATGTGAAATCACACACGAAAACTTGGTGGATTCAAAAGTTCTTAGCTTGGCTTACTTTAAGTAACTCTTATGAACATTCCTAACACATCATAAGGTCTATTATCACTAGGATACTCATACTTATTCATGTACTTAACTATGAATCACAGGATAGGAGGTTTCATGTGTAGTAGAAACGGTTTATTTTTCTAGCTTAGAAATATACGAGGTATTACAATATCTCCCCATTGGAAACATTCATCCTCGAATGAGATTGACTGAAATAGGGAGAGACAATAAACTGGAGTACGTACAAGACATACGCTACTGGAACATGATCTCATGACGTACATGACTGATAAGCTAAACATATCATACTGGACTTGCATATCTGATGCATGAGTAACTGATTTATGAATGTATAACTGAGATTTTTGATAACTGAGTTCTCCTAATGAGAATGTATATTTGATGCATGATTATACACTGGACTGATACATAAATGTATTATTGAATATCCAGTGGTACTTGATACCATATTTGTGATGAAACATGAGCATGAACTGAATACCAAGTTTTATAGAATACTGAACAAGAATCTGAATAAGCATAGGGAGGATTGTTACCTTGAGCTTCATATGGATTGACGGAGAAGATATAAGGATACTTGGTATGGTTTTCTTCTTCTGCTTCCCAAGTAGCTCCCTCAATGGACTATTTTTGCCAAAGAACTTTGACTAGAGTGACTTCTTTGTTCCTCAGTCTACGAGTCTGATAGTCTAGAATTTCGACTGGAATTTCCTCATAGAAGAGATTGTTCTGAACGAAAATGGTCTAAATAGGGACTACGACTGATGGATCACCTATATACTTCTTGAGAAAAGAGACATCAAAGACTGGATGAATTGAGGATAGATCTGAAGGCAATTTGAGCTCATAAGCTACCTTTCCTAAACAACTGGGAATCTTGAAGGGACCAACATATCGGGGACTGAGATTTCCCTTCTTGCCGAACTGCTTCACTCCCTTTATGGGAGAGATCTTTAGATAGACATAGTAACCAATCTCAAACTCAAGATCCTTTCTGCATATATCTGCATAGGTCTTTTGTCATCTCTGAGCAACCCGAAGTCTTTCTTTGATCAACTGGACTTTCTCTAAGGTGTCGAATACTAAGTCAGGCCCTTTGACTGAGGCCTTACTAACTTCGAACCACCCGATTAGAGATCTTCACCTCTTACCATAGAGAGCTTAGAACGGAGCCAATTTAATACTGGAATGATAGCTATTATTGTATGCAAACTCGATCAAAGAAAAGTGGTCATCCTAACCTCCCTTAAAATCAATTGCACACGCTCTTAGCATATCTTCAAGAGTCTGAAGGGTCCTTTCTGCTTGACCATCTGTCTGAGGATGAAAATTTGTACTGAGATGAACTTAGGTACCAAGACCCTTTTGGAATGCTTTCTAGAAGTGAAAGGTGAACTGGGTACTTCTATTTGATATGATAGATAATGGAACATTGTGTAATCTGACCAACTCCCTGATGTAGAGTTTAGCGTAATCCTCGGCTGAATAAGAGTATGGACTAGAAGGAAATGAGCTAACTTGGTCTTGCTGAATGACCCAAACTGAATCATGCTGATGACTAGTTTGAGGCAAACCCATCAAGAAATCCATTTTCACTTCTTCCCACTTCCAAGTAGGAATGGTGAACTCCTGCATGGAACTACTAGGTTTTTGATGCTATATCTTAACCTGCTAATATATAGGACACTTATCCACAAATTCTGCAATATCTCTCTTCATCCCACTCCACCAAAAGATCTTTCGCAGGTTGCGGTACATCTTAGTGGCCCCTGGATGAATAGAGTATCATGCACCATACACTTCTACATGAATTCTCTACTTTAAATCACCTACACCTGGAACACAGAGACAACCCTAAAAATGAATGAAACTATCTCCCCCTTGGGAGAAAACCTCTACTTTCTCATTCTAAACTAACTCTTTTAGCTTGACATGGATAGGATCCCTGTCTTGATTTTCTTTCACCTCAAAACTATAGATTACTCTAAACTATTCTGAACACATACACCACCCTCTGAAGACTCGACTAAGAGAACACCTAGTCTGGCAAGCTGATGGATTTCCTGAGCTATCTTCTTTTTGCTATCCTTAACGTGAGAAACACTACCCATGGAGAGTTTATTGAGTGCGTCGGCCACAATGTTGGCTTTTCCCAGATGATAAAGGACACTCACGTCATAATCTTTTAAGATCTCTAATCACCTTCTCTGACTAAGATTGTGATCTTTCTGAGAAAAGACATACTGAAGACTCTTATGATCGGTGAAGACATCTACATGAACTCCGTATAGAAAATGCCTCCAAATCTTCAAGGCAAATACTACGGCTGCTAACTCAAGATCATGAGTAGGATAATTCTTCTCATGGGGCTTTAATTTCCTGGAGGCATAGGATATGACCTTACTATACTGCATGAGGACACAACCTAGGCCCACTCTTGATGCATCATAATATACTACGAAACCGTCTGAACTATCTAGAAGAGTTAGAACTTTAGCTAAGGTGAGTCGAGTCTTCAACTCTTAAAAACTCTTCTCACAAGAATCTGACCACTAAAACTTGACCTACTTCTGAGACAATCTGGACATGGGGGATGTAATAAAAGAAAATCCCTCAACAAACCATCTGTAATAGCTAGCCAGTCCCAAGAAACTCCTGATATCTGATAGATTGATAGGGCAAGGCCAGTTTTTTACCACTTTGGTCTTCTGAGGATCTACTCTAATGCCATCACCAGAAATAATATGGCTAAGGAATGCTATTGATCTTAGCCAAAATTCGCACTTACTGAATTTAGCAAACAACTGGTCATCTTTGAGGGTATGAAGTATAATTCTGAGATGGTCTGAATGATCACTCTCAGTGTGGGAATAGTCTAGGATATCATCTATGAAGACTATGAAAAACATGTCCAAGTACTACTTAAACACATGGTTCATCAAGTCTATGAAAGATGCTGGGGCATTAGTAAGACCAAATGACATGACTAAAAATTCGAAATGACTATAACAAGTATGGAAAACTGTCTTTGGGATGTCACTTTCTCTAACTCTGAGCTCATGATAGCCAGATCTGAGGTCTATCTTTGAGAAATAACTGGCACCCTGAAGTTAGCTTAGATGTGTTTTCATGAATTTCCCTATTATAAACCATATAAAGTTCATGTATTTCAACTAACGACACATATACTTCATGAAAATACCTTTAGATATCATCTTGAAACTTAAACAACAATCATTAACATGTACATGGTCATATCACAACAAGACAATCACAAAATAATATTTAAAACATAGTTCTTGAGCTCTATGAATGAAATGGATCCACAGATGAACACTACGCATACCTTAGATGGAAGATTCGTAAAAATTAACGGTGAACTCCTTGGAATCTTGAAGCTCCTATGAAAACCCTATGGAGTTCTTGAGAGAATTTTGAGAAAAGAGAGTATAATCTGGTTGGATTGGAGCTAAATTCCATGTTTATGGAATATATAGGGGTGGAAAGATGACCCAAATACCCCTGTAGATGCATCATTTAATTTCTATAAAAATTACCTGATTTGGGCCCCTGACGTGATGCGGAGATATCATGTTGCCACTCTTTTATGACCTGGAAACTCACTGTGACACGGTAGAATTGTAGAGAGACACTGGAAATTGACAAACGTTATTTTGGATTATGGCGCAATGCACCACTGACTGAAATGACGCTGCTAAAACTGTAAATCACCATAACTTCCTCACCAGGTGTCCGTTTTAGGAAAGTTTGATATCAACAAAAAGCTTATTCAATCCTCTACAATTTAGAGGGATTAAATCTGCCAAAATACCACCTATAAACTAAGTTATGCTTGTTCAAAGATGACCTATGTGAAATCACACACGAAAACTTGGTGGATTCAAAAGTTCTTAGCTTGGTTTACTCTAAGTGACTCTCATGAACGTGCTTAACACATCATAAGCTCTTTAATCACTAGGATACTCATCCTAATTCATGTACTCGAAAATGAATCACAGGAAAGGAGGTTTCATGTGTAGGTACAACAGTTTATTTTCTAGCTTAGAAATATACGGGGTATTACAATAAATAAAAAATAAAAATAGATAAAGTAGAAATGATAGACTCCACGAATGATGCGGAGGCTCACCTCAGCAATAGAATTTACACAATAAACTTGCCAGTCCTTAGTATCAGCCTCCACAACATCTGCATAGACATATAAGTAAGAAGTGAGCTTTATATAAATATAACCCAGTAAGATCCACGACTCGCTACTTTAATAACCTTGAAACAAGTGTTAAAAAGTGTAAACCACAAATACCAAACAAAAAATATGTGCAACATATATCTCATTGTATAATGTTCAATAAGGTCTAACAAATGTTTCAAAAGTTACCATGTATCTCTTAACTCCATCCACTCTCACGACTTGTCATAAACGGAAGTGAAGGTGATTAGCCTAGCACCCGACAAGGCTACAGAAGCATACACAATGCTCCCAAAGTATAATGCGATAGCATGTACAAGGCCCCTAACATATTACAGCAGCATACATAATGCCCCTAACATGTTACTGCATCTATGATGCCCTTAGTAAATATATCACGACAACAAGTACAAGGGCCCTAACATATTATGGTAGCATAAGTATAACCCTAACATATTATGAAAGCACATGTACGCTCCTAGTAAATATGTTTAATATCCCAACATCACCTCACAACTCACAATTAAATGATTCTCTATATACTTAACAAAATACATATCCGCGGTTGATCAAATGACCACTGATTCTACAAAGCACACGTTTGTCCCAACACTTGGACTAGGCAAAAAAATTATAATTTTTATAAAGCAGATTTGATAAGCAAGGACCAAAGCTTAAAGTTTCACTTACTCACTAACAACACTTTCCTCAACTTCGCAACTCATAAAATACCAACCAATTAGCCTTCAATGGATTCAATCTATGTAAACATATTAAATAACGATATCAATTACGCTAGTTGGGGTCATATATTCAAAATATTAATAAGACTTCTTTTAATTTATTGGAGATTCCAAAAGCATCAAGGAATATACACAAAATTAAAGTTCTAATACTTTCCTAGAGAAATTGTAATTTGCCAGTGAACAACTATCAATTTTTCAATTAACAACAGTCACCTTCAATTCTTTCTAATATGAACACAAGTAACTACACTTACACTCTAGTAAATATCTAATTCAATACACATTTGTACTTGTAGTTGAATTGCTAAGCTTCTATTTCCAGTTTTTGGGTTTTAATAACATGACTACTATGTTTTATACAAATATTGGTGGAACACATTCAAGTGTGCCATTGCAGAAAAAAAGAAACAGAGACCAACTTCACTATTCCAAAGATGCAAATTAATCACTCCCAATCAGTAGGTTGCCAAACCATTAATTTATTCATGCTACCCATTATCTCTTTCCTACATAACAATTCCTTGATAAGAACACTACCACCATAACACATATCAATTTAAATTAGAACTGATTCTACATACCTGCAGCTTCTAACTTATAATGGTCTCTGCCATCTTTAACTCACCAGAAGTTTTACCTAAAAATTGTATTTTTGTACCAAAAATAATGAAATAAGACACCCTTATATTCTAATCCTCCTGTGATGAAAAAATTGAAGATGAGAAAGGGTTTTGACTTTTTAGCTTGCCCAATTTATTATCGATAATTGGTTAATTAAAAATTAACCCTTCATTTAAGAAAATAAGTTGAGATATTACATGCTATATGGGAAGAAATGGATGAGGAATTTTTGGGTTAAGTCATCCTATATCATGACAGAATTAACCGGCTCTGCGTTCAACCACTTCTTTGCTTCCTCCAAAAGTGAGAAGGGTAAGATTTTTAGGCTCACATAAAGAGTGGACACTCTTATTAGAATAAATGTGTCACTTATCACAAAGAAATTCTGCAAGTAAATCTATGGATCTTCGTGTGATAACCTGGTGAATTGAGCACTACTTTGCTAAAGCTGCACCACATTCTAATTTAAATAAAATCTACCTTCAATAGTTGTTCTGTGGATAACAGAGATGCCATTAGTTGTGATTGGGATATCTACTTTGTGTATGGTACTGTGAGATGGTGGATCATCAGCTATGAGAGCAAGAATAGCTTTCTCTTCGTGAATTTGAGAGATTTAGTAAAAAAGTATTGCTTCCTTCCTCTTAACTGATGTATGAGTTTCTTAGGTTCGGGATATGGCCCAACCAACTATCTATCCCTTACCAGCTTACTTGCTTTTCAAACCCATTCCTATAAATTCAGAAGCTAAGATCAAGAAATTATCACTTAAGAAACCAAAAGGCAAAATTAAAACTGCTACAATTGCCAATTTACAAGTCATAGACAATGGTGCCAAGAAATTGTTTCACCCAAGAGCATATTCAAGTGTACGTGGTCCAACCAAGTAATATAGTGGCCTTATGAAAAGCAAATTACAGATCCCACATGTACTTTTATTAAACAACTATCCAATTCAAGTTCAACTATCAAGATTAATCAAGCAATTGCTAAAGTAACCAAAAGTGTTTGAGAGTTATAAACTGAAAGTAAAGTAAGTAATATGGTAAATTAAAGGTTCTTGAAAAACAATGGGGGAGAATCCTAGGGTTAAGGAACTCTAAACAATCATACTAAGATATATAACTTTGTTGGTTAGGTTAATTATCGTTTTAGTTGGTCCCAAGAGTTGATATTATGAATATGTCATTCCGAACATCTAATTAATTATCTAACTTAGCCCCAAACCTATATCGTTGAGAGGGGTTGCAAGAACTAAGTTAAATGCATTCATATTTTATCTTGGAATTTAAATAATAGGGAACTTAGGTATATACCTATCCTAAATAAAAATCATAACATCATTCAATTGAGAGATTCTGATCTTATTCTATTATAATAGCACTAGGATTTGATCCTTGAAAAATTTCCTTGGTTTTGGACTCACTGGACTTGGTACGACTCAAGGGTACTAATCGTACCCTTGAATACAAGTTAGGGGCATTATTGAGGGTTTAATCATACCTTAAGTGGTATGGTTGGCCTAGCTACTACCTAATATATGACTCACTATTGTACAAATCGTATGGGAGCGTATGAGTGGTGCTAGTCCAGTGGTATGGTGCATGATTATCTTGGTCTTGTAGAATCTATCGATGGTACGGTTGGTGGGTATGATTGGGTATGTCACTCGTACCCTTAGTTACGATTTAGGGAGGTGTGAGTCATATAAAAACTAGTAGATAGGGTCTTGGCATAGTCTTGGGTATGATTTGGGGTACCACTTGTACCCTAGGATAAAGATGGTAAGGGGGAGTCGTATCCAACTTCGTGACTTGTTTTAATTTTAAGTCAAGGATAGTCTAAATATTTCCTACTTCGATACCCTTATTCCTCATGTTATATAACCCTTGGTGGCTTTACATAGCACTTGTTAAAATATTAAAACACTTCAAATACTCTCTAAAACTCACTCTTGAAGATTAGAGGCTAGGATTTCTTCATATGTTCTTCAAAGGGCTCAAAGGTCAAGATTTCTTCCGTGAATCTTTATGTATAAGACATGTACTCCTTCCCTCATTGTTAATTACAACTAAAACAATATGTATTGTGTTTTAAACATTGATTTATGGATCATGATGGTGGTTTTCGAAACATATGTTGAGGGTCTTGATGGATATTGTTTGGTGTTGGTTTAAACTATGTTTTTACATATTTTTGGTAATGGTATGCATATGTGGTTATTTGTTGGTTATGGTTTAATAAATAGGTCTTGATCATCCCTAATTATGGTGGTTTATGCATTGGTTTTGGTCTTGGTAAAGGTTTTCCCTCAACATGTTTGATAAAATGCCTCAAACAATATTTTCACTCTATTGTTGAAATTTCATTGGAACTCTTGCATGATTTGGTTTAGTAATGGAACCTTAAATTGAATTGGATGGTTTTGTACGGTTTAAATGATATAAATACTTTAAATGTTTGGCATGGTCTAAAATGGTTTGGAAATAGTATAAATGGTGTACATAGTTTGGAAGAATTAAATGGTAAAGACTTGGTGGCTATGAAAATGGTTATGCTTGTGGGGTACATGGAATCCCTCTAAGAGGTTTAATATGGTAAATATAAGGGAACTTATAATTCCCCTTAAAGCTATATATGGTTTGCCAAGGATAGTACTTGCAAGTATGGTCGGTATGCCGATACCACCACTAAATGGCCTTGTTTAATAAATGGTAAATGGATTGATTGGCTGCTTTGTTGTAATGACCCAAGACTACCTCCTAGTCGTTACACGGTGCTTACGTTCCCAAGAGACCACAAGTTAACCCATGAGCTGGTACTTGCTGTGAGAACTGAATAATATGATCATAGAAGCAGAAGAATAATGACGTGCCATAAGGTCTTAATAACTAAATTTAAAACTGAAATACGAGTCCATAGAAAAACGTAATTGAATCTAGTAAAATAGAGATAAACTAGATAACTAACTGTAATATCTAAATACTGAATAACTGACTCTAATGTCTGAAAAGCCTCTAAAACTAACTGACTGAATATGAGTTGATGGAATAGGCCCCAACTAACTACTATCTGAGACATTAAATAAAGTAAGCTTGTCCTCAAAGTATGAGGACTCACCACTGCTACAGTTGAAGATCTGATAATTCTAATCACGAGCCAGGAACTAAGCGTCAGAACCTATGATATAATACATCATAATGCAAAAGAAAAGGTATGCAATCAGTACTTTGAATGTACTGGTATGCTAAATGAGGTAGGCTGATATGCATAGTTTCATGAATAAGAATAATAAACTATTTGAATAAATATGTAAAGCATGGGATAATTACCTTCCTGATGTTGGCCGAGATTTTCAAAAAGACACCTAAACTTTGAATTCGACCTATTACCCCACGATTCTTCTTTATTTCATTACAAACACACCATTTTTCACTGAATGTCAGTCACAACAAACCGAGTAAAGACACACACCAATCAGGTGCTGCTCCGTGTTAAATACGTTTAATTTTATATATTTTTAATTTTTTTTAACAAAATTTTGATTTTTATTTAATTTAACACCCCACCTCACCCCAGCCCTTTTCCCCCACCCCACACCCATCCAACAAATGCCCTCCCCCCCATCTCCAACAACTCCCCTATACCCCTACCCCCATTCAGCACCTCCATCCCCCGTACAACACCCCCACCCCATCAGCATCTCCCCCTAACCCACCCACCCCATCAGCAGTTCCATCCATTCTTTTTCAAATTACTTCAAAAAATAGTTTTATGATTGAATTGAGAGTTATATGATTGAATTGAGTTTTAAAGATAGTTAAATAATATGACTTAACTAAAAATGGAACTTTAATGATATGATTTAAAAAAAAAACTTCAATGAAGGAGCTTTAATGGTGACATTGTGTTGAAGAGCTTTAATGGTGTTGAAGAAGACATTGTGTTAAAGAAGAAATGGTGGGTAGTTAAATGATATGATTTAATTATAAAATGGATATTTAATGAATGATTTTTTTTGTAAAAAAAGCTTTAAATGGAGGAGCTTTAATAGTGAATTGAGTTGAAGAAGAAAGGGTGGATGGATTGGGGGAGGGGGAGGGGGAGGGGGCCGGGGGCGGTAAGGGAGTAGGGATAATTTTAAAAAATAAATAAATATTAATTTTTTTAAAAGAATATAAATTGTAATTTAATTATTTTACACGTGGTAGCTTTTAATTGGTCAAAAAATTCAAATTGAGCCCTTTCACGCATCTGTGGCGCATGTATACACACAGAGGGTCAAAATAGTATGTCTGCAACGAAATAAAGAAGAATCGTGGGGTAATAGGTCAAAGTGAAAGTTTAGGTGTCTTTTTGCAAATCTCGGACAAGATCAGAGGTGTAATTATGTATTTACTCTAGGAATAATAAACTATCTGAATATACTAAAGCATGGGATATTGAATAGAGAAAATGAAATCTGTAGGCACTGGAGATACATGAAGCATGTAAATACTGTGTATGCATAAGAATTTGTAAATACATGAAAATCTGTAGTCACTGAAGATGAATGCCCAAGTATATAACATGAACTAAGTAAAATCTGTAAACTGAAATACTACGATAACTGAACTCTATATGCTTTGGTCAAACAACACCAAGACTAAATAAATGAGATGGGATTAAAACTGAGACTATATCTGAGACTGTGGGAGGTATTATCTAACCGATATTTCCCAATTTGAGCTAATTAGGGTCCAAACTGTAACCCTAACTAGAAGGGAGGTAATACCATGCCACGGGTACTAATAATGGATGTGTGGATCCACTAAACTGATATAATGTCTAAAGGACTAAGGTTGTTAATTCTAAACTGGCGGGTGACCCCTGGGAGATACTCAAGCCTAATATGATGGGTGACTACTCATATCCTACGCTGACTACGTAGTTCTGGTGTACAGAGACTGCTACTAATGACTCTGCCTATCTGATGGGGAAGCCGCCATTCCTACACTCGCTCGGTGCTAAATCCTACTCCCAACTGAAAGACACTGAGATACTTGACTATTCAGAGTTTAACTGACTGGTATTTGACTATTCTGAAGTGCTCATAGTATATTCTGAAGACTGTTCTGTAATGTACTGAGACTAGACTAAATAAAAAGCTATGGATTTCTGGTATTCAATATCCCCAGGACTTAAAACAATTATAGTAAAATGACACTAACACTTGGAGATCAAAACATGAAGGCTCTTAATAATTAAATCATTCTTGTAGGCATTTTATCAAACACTTATAGTTCATGGTTTAAAAAAATCATAGGAATGTCATAGAATTTGTGGGAATAACATGAATTCATCATAATAGCAGCAAATCATGGTTTAATTCAGTAAATAATAATATTAAAACATGGAAGATTGAATATAAATAATAATTTCATGGTAACATGATATAAAATCAATAGTACATGGAGATTCATGGATGAAACCATAATTTAAAACATGATAACTTGAAAAGATCATAATTTTATGATTTAAAAGGGTTTCTTGGACTCCATGGACGAATGGGATCCATGGATAAACATCTAACATACCTGGGTTAATGGATCTGAAGAGATGAATGGACAATTCTTGAGAAATTGCCTTGAATTTGAGAGATAGGGTTTCTTCTTCTTGAAAGAGAGGATTTTAATTTGAGAGAAATTGAAGAATGAATGATTATTTAGGTCAATTGGGCTAAATTTCATGTTTTAGGATGAGTTTAGGGCTTAGAAAAAAGACCCAAATAACCTTAAATAAATTTAAAACGTAAGCTGAAAACTAACCATCCCGATTTTTGGGCTTGGCACGATGCACCACTATCACGCCAAGCCACTGAAAAAGAGATAACTGGGACCTAGAAAGATGGCGCGATGGACCACCATCGCGGTAAGCCTGTGGATGCTGTTTTAGCCATCTCCGCGACGCGCCATGATCGCGGAGGCCCACTGAAAATTGACAAATGGGAAATTGACCTGCTTCGCGATGCATCATTATCATGGAGTCACACTAGAAATTGACAATTGTCATTTGGGATATCTACGCGATGCGTTGAGGGTTAAGATGATGATGTTTTATGACTGAAACTTAAATTTTCCATAACTTCTTAGCCGGTTATGGGATTTAGATGAATTTTATATCGTTGCAAAGATAATTGAATTTACTACACAATGGAAAGCTCTAAACTAAAGAATAATAAGGTTTTAAAAATTTAATACATGAATGCTCATGTATTAGGACTTAGATTATGCTAGGGTTGCTTGGACTCTATGGATGAAAGAGATCCATTGATGACCATCTAACATACCTTGGTTAATGGATCTGGAGAGGTAAATGGAGAGATCTTCAGAAATTGCCTTAAATTTGAGAGCTAGGGTTTCTTATTCTTGAAAGAGAGGTTTCCAATTTGAGAGAAATTGAAGAATGAATGACTATTTAGGTCTATTGGGCTAAATTTTGTGTTTAAGGATGAGTTTAGGGCTTAGTAAAAAGACCCAAATACCCTTAAACGAATTTAAAACTTAAGCTGAAAACTAACCATCCCAATTTTTAGCCTTGGCGTGATGTACCACTATCACTCAAAGTGACTGGAAAAGAGACAACTAGGACCTAGACAGATGGCGTGATGTGCCACCATCGCGGTAAGCCTGTGGATGCCATTTTGGCCATCTCTACGATGCGCCATGCTCGCGGACGCCTACTGGAAATTGACAAACGAGAAATTTACCTACTCCATGACACACCATTATCGCAAAGTCTCACTGAAAATTGACAGTTGTCATTTGGGAAGTCTATGTGATGCGCTGAGGGTTAAGATGACGATATTTTACGAATAAAACTTAAATTTGCCATAACTTCTTACCCGGTTATCGGATTTAGGCGAATTTTATATTGTTGGAAAGCTAATTGAATTTCCTACACAATGAAATACTCTAAAATAAATAATAATGATATTTTCAAAATTTTATACATGAATACTCATGTATTAGGACTTAAATTATACTAGGGAAATACGGGGTGTTACATTAGTAATTATTTTAATTAGGCAATAATGGCGGGATATGTAGTAAAGCCGTGGAAGGTGGAGTCATGAAGTACCAAAATTGGAAACTCATATTCACTAATATGAGGTTGTTCTGGGTGACGATGTGCATAATATCACACTATATTTTAGGGGATTTACTAGTCATCCCAGGTTTTCTTCCCTGGTCATGCAGCTACATGAACTGGG
Organism: Capsicum annuum; assembly: GCF_002878395.1. Taxonomy (NCBI): domain Eukaryota; kingdom Viridiplantae; phylum Streptophyta; class Magnoliopsida; order Solanales; family Solanaceae; genus Capsicum; species Capsicum annuum. The sequence goes on along the minus strand of NC_061113.1, from coordinate 205,190,436 downwards.
CCCTTTCAACAGGGGGAGATGAACCTATATAGACCATGGGTAGTTTAGGACGGTAAAGCTACCCAACCCATGTAAAGGTTTTAATGACATTCTAAACCTGGTTCCCTTTCCTAGCATAGATATACATATATGTATGGTTGTATACATTATGGATGGTTTTACTTGGCTATTTTGATGGCATTATCTTATTCTTATCCTAAGTGTATGCTAGTGTTAACCCACTACTAACTAGTCTTCGGGCAGCTGTATACCCATGATATACAGGGATCGGCCATTCTAATTCTCTTGCTTAGTGATCAAATTTGGGGGCTATCGATATTGAATTAAAGTGGTGAGCTTCCATAGTTCAGAAGGTATTTGTTTCATGTCATGGGTTACGTTACATATTTCTTGTCTTTCTCCGATGTTGGTTTTGGCTATGGTCGAGGGCATTTCCCGACTAGGTACTCTTTGGTTAGTGTAGAGGATTTGTATGGACAACTTTAGACTTAGGTATGGTGTGTATTATTTGTTATATGTACATATATACATTGATTTATTATCATGGTATTCGTTTATGGTTTCTGTATTAGTTTGGTAGGTTATTGAGTGGTTGGAATTGGTTGGATTAGTCTCAGATAAATACTTATCCCAAAGTCACCAAATAGTTGGATACAATATCTTGTAATATGTTCAGACTTCAGCCGACTCAAGGTATGTATTTGGTGTTTTGGTTAGGAAACGGGGGTGGTTCCTGGTCCTAGTTAGGCTTGGGATTTCCCATTACGACAAGGCCCTGGTTTGGGTCATGTCAACTTGGTATCAGAGCTTTAGGTTTCGGCGTCATTGGGTGTCCAAAAATCCATATTGAGTAGAGTCTTGCTTATGAGTATGTCATGCACCACAATTATAATCAGGAGGATACAAGGCATTTAGGATATTTTACTTTCTTGGTTATTCTACTTTCAGGCTATGGAGTCTAAGGTCTTGAACTCTTCTCTGAATTTTCTTCGGTTCACTTTTCGAATTAGGCATTATCAATGATACAAAATTTTGTGGAAACTCGCCTATCAAACTCGAGGAATACATGGATATATATAGTCTAACTCATGCGGCATAGACCCTTTTAGGGTCACAGCTTCTGGTTTTCCAAGTGCAGCCCATTCTGCATCATCCCATTTTCTTTATAAATTTTGAGGTTGGTCGCATTGTGGTTGTTTTGAGAGAGGAAGGAATCAGTATTTTGGTTGTGTTTAATTGGGTATCGTGTGATGCAAATGTCCTATAAGGGTTGCCACTTAGGAAAATCGAGTATTAGCTACTACCTCTTGCTCCGATAGTGGTCGGGATTATCTCAATGTTCTTACTATTTCTTGAGAGTCTGAGGCATCTTTTGCTGCCAATGCTAGTATTTTGAAAACTGTTTTCCTTGTGGTGTGTATGTTTTACTTGGTTTGAGGTTCTTTCTTTTTTGTGGTTGTGTATTTTGGTTTTGGTCCTAAGGTTATTTTAGACTCTTTTGCTCTTCTATTTCTACCTCGGTATGCGATTCTTTGGTTGCCAAAAGTGCTTATGGTGGTGTGTGGCATCTGTTGGTTAAAAATGAGTTATGGTGGATTTGTTTAACTCGAATATGGTGGATCTCGAGGTCATTCAGGGGATGGATTGGTTGCACTCATGCTTTTCATTAGTAGATTATCAGACTTGTTAGGCTCCCTGGTGAGGTAGTTTTGGAATGGGATAATGTTTTTATTCTCTAGTTAATAAGGTAAAAGTTATATTATGTCTTATAACCCGAGGTTGATCTCTAATGGGTGTCTTTATTATTTGGTCTGGGATAAAGATTCTTACCCAAAAGGTCTTTCCTGACATTCGGTTTTGGTGGTGCATGAATTTCCTGGGGTCCTTTCTGATGACCCTCATGGTGTCTTTCTAATAGGGAGGTTGGTTTGGGATTGGTCTTGTTTCGTAAAATTGTCCAAATTTCTATTCCTTCTTTATAGAATGGTTTTGGTGGAGTTAAATTGTCTTAAGGAGAAATTAAGGAATCTCTTAGATGAAGGTCTCATTAGTCTTTATATTCCCTTGTGGAGTGTTTTGTTCTTGCATGCATAAGGGGAATGGTTTTCCCTTTAAATAGATAGGTTGTTGGTGGGTGACTAAGGAATTTGAAGTGTTCTCCCTGTGAGGTGGACCATGCTCATGTATATTCTATAAGGGTACTTTGCTAGTAGTACATGGTGGTTGGTAGATCCTAAGCTTGAATCAAGATGCTTGATTTTGATAAAAAGAAGTATGATAAGCTTGAGAAATAGAAATACAGAAGTTGTGGAGGTAAACTAGAAGGTTGGATAAGGTTGATGATTTGGGAAATAGAATGGCGGAGGAGTTGTACCATATAGGGCAGGAGTTTAAGTTGAACGGAAGGACTGGGGATCTAGTCATTTGACAGGTTAGAATCATGGAGCTTGCATGTATCCTTGTCCCTATACTTGTACTTTATGGTTGGCATAAAATTGATTATTAAATTCATGGGTTTGAATGTGGGTTTTGTCACAACTGAAGGCTTTGACATGATTATTCATTTAATTGATTTTCCATGGATTACATTGCATTATTCATGCTTATTTATGTTTATGAACATTATGGGATGCATGGGAATGTCAAATGGATTTTAGGGTACTATGGATTCCCTAATTACTTGATTTTGGTCTTGGAAATTATATGTCCTCAAAACAATTTGTGAAAATGCCATTGAATATAATATTGTCATATGGTTTGACTATTATTGAATCTTTGCATTGCATACATAGTTAAAAGAACATGAATTGGTTTTAGTTTGATTCAAATGATTTATGAAAGGCTTTGGTGGCCATGGTTTAATTTTAAATGGTTTTGGTATAAATTGGAAACCTTGGTGTCAATTTGGTCAAATGGTTTTAGCATGTCTATGCTAGGCTCTAGGTAGCATTAGGATGAATAAGTTTTTAGGTATAGGATAACCAAGCATCCCTGGTGTACATCTTTCGTGATACCCAATAGAACAGTGAATTCTGTTCACAGATGTGATGGGATGAGGGTTGATGGTTAATCTAGAATTCTATTTTAGTGGTGGACTTCAAGGGAAGGCCAGGTTGCATATTTTAGTGATACTCTTCTCTCTCGGTTAAGAGAGTACACTACTAGTGTTGCATGTATTCATTTAGCTCTTATGCCTAAGGTTTACATTTTGCATTTACCTTATTTCCTTGATATAAGTCTTGACCTTGTGTTAAGTTACTCATAGTATAGGTGGTTGTGTTTCTTTTGGTGTCCAGTCTAAGTATCCTTTCCAACCATTTGGCTGAACCCTCTACCTTCACTGGGTCAAAATATGAGGAGGATCCTATATAGTTTGGATGTTTATATACAATAAATAGAAGATGAGAAAAGAAGTAGGTAGAGGTAGAGTAAAAATACAAAGCATGTAGATTAGGATGCAAGTCAACAACGTAGTGGAAAAAGGGGCATACAATGGTTCAATAAGAAATCCTGAGCTAATTCTCATCCTTCAGCTAGTTCTCCAGTTCCCAAACCTTTGGTTGATCTACAATTTCTAGCTAGCAATGGCCCTAGGGTGCAGGGAAGCTTTATCATGGATTTTTTCCATTTGGGAAGTAATTTTTTCTTTGGCTCTGGTCATCCAGGTCATAGGCTGTAATGCCCCGAGTCTGTACCCTAGAAGCTACACGGTACTAGCGACCCTGAAGGACAACTAGCTAACCCATGACTGTATAATAATAATACTCTAATAGCAGCTTATCTAAAATAAATGCGGAAGTGATGCTATAAACTCCATAAGGTTCATAATGAAAAACGAATATTGAATACTAAGAACTGAATACTGTCTGAAATACTCTATTCTGAAAGCCTCTAACTGTTTGAATTATGGAGTTGATGGGACAAGCCCCCAACTAACTCCGACTACTATAAACTACAGTAAAATATTGAAATAATACTCTGTCCTTGAACTATGAGGACTCACTACTAAGTCTGCTACTGATAGGCTGGGCTGCTAAGTATGGTCAGGAGCCTGTGCATTTGAACCTATGATATAAGGCATCATAGTACAAAGAAAGGTATGCGTCAATACTTTGAGTGTACTGGTATGCTAAGTAAGGTAGGCTGATATGCATGGGTTCATGTAAATAAACAATAACTGACTGACTAACATAAACATAACTGAATGAGAGAACATGTATGAAAACATAAACTATAACTGAGATCATGTTAACACTAGTTACTGAGTTCTGAATACTAATTAACTGATATCTGAGTTTACTGATATAGTAATACTGATAACTAAGTGACTATTTCTGCCAGTCTTGATTCATAATTAGGTGACTATTTTTGATAGTCCTAATTCTCTAGAACTGAATTAAGTTATATACTAAGCTGAGTGATTGTATCTGACAGTCCTGATTTTGTAGAACTGAACTGAGTTTTATACTGAAACTAAAACTGAAACTGTGGGAAAAAAATCATCTAACTGACATGCCCCTCTCTGAATGGATTAGGGTCCAACCTATAACCCCAGTTGGAAGGGTGTCAGTACCGTGCCACAGGTAAAGACAAGCTGTGAGTTAACCTTCTCTGATATGAAGCTCTTTCATCAACCCTCACTGGCAGGAAAATTCATATGAGATATATTAACCCTAGTCTGGCAGGAAGATATCTCAACCTACGCTGGCTACATAGTTCTGTAACGTAGGGATTGCTACTAAGGTTCAAACCTTATTCTGGTAGGAATGCCCCCATCCTTGGGTTTGCTCGGTGCCAAATCCTACTCCCAATTGAATAGACACTGAACTAATTTCTAGTCCATACTAGGCTTGACTGAACTATTACTGATTGTACTGTCTAACTGAACTGGACCGAGTTCACTGGGTTCCACTAACTGATGGAGTACTACTGAATCTGGTTAACTGACTGAGTTCACTGAGTTCCGAACTGAATACTGAACTGAGACTATGATTGATTACTGAGTACTACTATTCGTAACACTACTAAGACTGTTCTATAACTACTGTAGCTCTAGGTAAACAACTAAATTTTTAGGTACTGAATATCGCCAGGACTTGATAGCATGAAAAGAAAAGCATAGAGTAAACTTGAAAAGCATAACACTGTGCACTTGTTCATAACTCATCCATAGGAACATTTTATCAAACACTTGTAAGGCATAAGTTTACAAATATACTAGTATGTCATGATTTTTCCCCATTTAATTCACATGAGCATTTTAACAAACACTTGGGGAGCACAACTACACATATGATACTAAAACAACATGTAAGCATCATAACATAAATTCCCAAATTCACAAATTCAATGGCTTTAACCTGAATTCACATGATACTACACACATGATAATCACTTCTATATGAATCTTGTAATAAACCATGGACTAGAAGCCTAATTAACATTATAATCATGAATACACTTAAATCCAATCATGGAAATCATAAAATCAATCTACTAGTAGTTTAAAACAGTTTCTTGGACTCCAAGGCTGAAAGGAACCCTTGGATAAACAATTCACATACCTTGGTACTTGAACTGACTAAGGTTAATGGTGAGTTCCTGAATCTTGAACCTTGAATTAAAAGTCCTTGGGTTTTGTTCTTGAGCAATTTTGAGAATAGTAAATGGATTTTGCCTCTAAAGTGTCTAAATTTTGTGTTTTGGGGACTGATAGACGTAGGTATATGACCCAAATACCCCTGAGGACGTGGATTTTTAATGACTAAAAACTGACCTAGCGACGTGTAGATTGACGTACCGCGTTTAAGGGATCGATGCTATGGCCGATGCGGTACATTGAGTCTGCATCGATTCACTAGAAATTGTGCTGGGAGCTGGGGAAAATATTCATCGATGCAATAGGCGAAGTGATGCTTCGAGATTGCATCAATACACTGGTTTAGACTCCCAAACGTGCGTCAAACGATGTTCAAAGAATCCAAAACTCGTTCGAGAACACCTACTGACATTCTTGATCATGATGCATCTTATAGATCATCATTTAATGGTCGTAAGGATCTCAAAATAAGATCGCCAACTATGAAGGCTAAAATAACTCTAAGCATGAATACTTAGCTAAAATTTTCTAAGTCTGGGACCCCTTAACAAGCTTTAAAGGACTGAATTAAGCTTAGCATTTTGCGAGGTCTTACATAGGCGGTGGGACTATCCCACATATAAGGGTCCTCTTGGGACTATCAAAGCTTCGAATACTTCTTATACAGCTCCTCTTGAAAAGGGTGCTACTTTAGGGATCGGGAATGGTCGTAATCGTCTATATGTACTGTCTACTCGTTAGGATTTGAGGTATCTCCAGATGTTGTCATGGGTATATTACAACTTTTATCCTATGATGTTTATATATTGCTTGATATAGGTTCCTTCCTATCCTCTGTAACTCCTTATGTGGCTATAAATTTTTGTTTTTCAAAAATATTCTAGATCTTTTCTCAGTCTCTACTCTAGTGGGTGAGTCTATTATTGGTAGGAGAGTCTGTAGGGGCTTTGTTGGATCTATATTTCATCGATCCACTATGGTAGATATGATAGAGCTTTATATAGTGGATTTTGATATTATATTCAGAATGGATTAGCTTCACTTCTATTATCCTCCCCTGGACTGTAGAACTAGAAAGGTCATAAAAGCTAAACGCACAAACCAGCCGCCATATTTTTGAATTCACAAGTATTGTTTGTATGAAATATGAACACATGTTACCTTCAAATCAAGGACTTCCCATCCTAAATATCAAAAGTTGCAATTCCTTACTTTTTAAAATGCAAGAGGTTGTATTGCTACATGAGTTTGGTAATCACAATCATGGTAAAAGCTAAGCATCATATGTCCCAAAAGTATTTCCTTGGCTAGGTATTTATAGTTTCGCTTGATAAGTGGCACACTTCCTAACATAAACCTTTGCTCCTAGAAGATGCCCTTTCTAGTCGAATCCGTCCATTTAACCCCTAGGAGATGCACTTCTTCGTCTGGGTAGTACAGATTTCATTTATTAGGTGACGTATTTCCTAATTCAAATCGTTTCTAATAGAAGCCACATATTCTAGTTGAGTACTTCCAGTTAACCTCGAGGAGACACACTTCCTTGTGTCGGTATTTCAGGTTCTATTTGTTAGGTGAATCATCTCCTTATTTGAAATTTTACCCCTAGAAGACGCACTTTCTAGCAGAGTCCTTCAATTTAACCCATAGGAGATGCACTTCCTTGCATGGCTATTTCAACTTTCATTTGTTACATGACTTACTTCCTAACTTGAATCTTTACTTTTTGAAGATGCACTTTCTAGTCTAGTTTTTCAATTTAACCCCTATGAGACACACTTCCTTATATGTTTATTTCAAATTTTGTTTATTAGGTGATACACTTCCTAATTTGATCTGTTGTTCCTCAAAGACGAACTTTCTTGTCTAGTCCTTCTAGTTAACCCTTAAGGAGACACACTTTCTTGTATGGGTATTTCAGGTTTTATTAATTAGGCGATGCACTTTCTCACTTTAACAGTTACTAGTATTCGTACCCGCGTGATGCACGAATAACATTTAAAACACTAATTAGTTGTATTTACTATTAATAATTGATATCTCTACACGTAGAAAGTAATGACTTCAAAATACGGTAGTAATCTTGTAAATTGGCTGCTCTCTCTATCAATATCATCAAATTGAAAGATCGCTTTTCAAAAATCAGGTCCTATATATAATGTGGTTAGATAATTTCAAGACATAACCTTTTTGACAAACAAAGTTGTGAAATATAAAGAACTATATAATGCACTGCTTATTTTCCTTTTCTTCTCCCATGTGATAGTTACAATATGAAGAGTAGACATCCTCATAAAATATTGGCAAAAATTAAGCAATGCCAACTTTTCTTCGTTGTATGAATTTGTTGAACACATTCGTCGTCTCAGAAATGCAAATGTCTGTGTCTGTATGTCAATGAATTGATATTCATCAAAAGTATACTATACTAAAAAATGTTCTCTCTATTGTAACTGCTAATTTTTCACAGGTATTATTCCACATATTACACAAACAATGAGTGCATTTTGGAGTAAAAATTACAACAACTGCTAACATTGATGGTGGAAGTGGAAGTAGATCAATCAACAACCTATTTAACTGGAGCCATTCTGCACACCTAAATAATAAAACGAAACTACAAAACTTATTTTTAGACCAAGAAAGCTATAACAGTAAGCAATATTTACAACACATTGAACATGAATCCTACGAACAAACATCAAGGAAGATATAATTTCAGTAAAAAGCTATAACTAATAGATATTTTTTATTTTTGTGTGTGAAGCTTATTTCCAAGATGGTATATCATACAAAGTGTCCTTTCATAATTATATAAAGTTGTAATTAAAATTGATATCTGACCATTGATATCTATGAGACTGAGACAAACACACTAATGACACCACACCACCTTTATTTCCGGCAAGAACCTGCTGTATCATTTAGAGCAACATAATTTAGACCATATGATTAAATACCTACATATACCTTGGAAAATTTAAGCGATATAATGTACTTCTTTGAGAAAGCATTTTATTAGAGTTGGTAGACCTCATGTTTCACTGTCTTATAACTCTAACCTTCTAACGATTGCTGAAAACTCAGGTTGCAATGCAAACCTATCCTCATATTATTTAGTTGAATTTGAAGTTGTTCCATCTCTCTCGTAGGCACAATATTGACATGATCACTAGACTTGCCACTCGTAGAAGCTGTTGGGAATTTAAAGGCCAAAAAACATCTTTTTAAAATGAAAAAGTACTTGTAAACGGAGAGGAATGAAGCCTACAATGAATTTGAAAGGAGTTTACTGAAATTTGAGAATGTGTTCTAAGAAAGAGCGCGTTCTACTAAATTCTGTATTTGTTAGCTAAATCTGTCAACATGCTTCTAGTAATCAATGTACTATTTAATAAAACAATCTTAACAAACCTATCATGTTCCACATTTTTTCTTAATATTCCATAAGAAATAAGTATCTTCTTTATTTGATTAAGTTAGTATTTATTAAATATAGGCATAATTATCTCATGCTCAATACAATCATGCAAACCAATATAAAAATGAATAAAGTATAATATTTCATAGACTAAATTCAGAGCAAATGTATAGCAAATTGATTTGCTGTCCATTACCTCAATTATCAAAGTTTACTCTTTGGGAGCACAACATACCACCTTGCTGTAACAATGTAAAAGCCTCAAACTATAAAGACTCTCCATTTAATAATTTAACAAATTAGAGTGCATTTAGCCATAAAGGTCTTTTATTTGGTACAATATCCTCTTTAGATTTATATTTTCTAATTTTTTATTTATTTCTTCAGGTAAAAATTCATGTCTGAAAATTTTATGTTTTTCTTCTAAGCTTTTCAATTTTTAATGCTTTTCCTTCTCTAGGAAAATAATTTTTCAGAATTCAGTTGTTTAGTCACCTTATGTGGTAAGATGTAAGCAGAAACAATAAGAAAAATACACCGTACTATCAAATCTAAGTTGTACAACATACAATAGATTCTAATTTTTGAGTGTAATTGTTCACCACATTATGGTTCTAAGCTTCATGCCAAAGGGATTGTGTTGTTCATGAGAATATGCTAAGTCGAAGACACTTGAAGATGAAAGTAATGGTAGAATAGGAGTTCTGACTACCAACTTTAGTTAGAGATCTCTATCAAGAATAGTTTCTTAATTTATTTTAGTCTTTATTACTATCTAGAAGTGGATTAAGGTCAATTTCTATTAATTGTCTAAATTTTGATCAGCCAAGAAGTACCATTCTATGGGAGTAGCAACTTGAAGAAACCTATAGATATCACATATATATAATGATTTATGTTCTTAATCTTTTCTTACTTTTTATTTAGCAGAACTCAATTATCACTGAAGGTCGCACTTACAAATATGGCCTTCAGTTTTTACTGTCTTGGATTACTTTTTCCCGCCGTCTAATTAGTATAATATGACAAACATATCCAATAAATATAATGTCCATTCTGGCCATATTTGAGAAAACTAATTCAGGAAAGTAAAAATACCTTTGGTGATAGGTGAAACTTTGTCCAAGATAGTGTTACAATTAATAATCGATGATGGAGCAACAACTAAAGAAGGATTAGTGAACAACTCTATGTGACAATCATTCGGTCCAATTTCCATATCACTTGAAGTTGCACTGTCAGTTGTCACCTTTAGTGCACTTTGTTACCTTTCCCAAGAGATATTTTTTCTGTGACTTGTTAATAGATCTTGTTTGGGAGACAACATCTCCATCATGGAGAAACTGTGATGAAGAGCCTGATTTTTGTTTGACCATATTTTTTTTCAAGAAATATGTATATTTTCCCGTAGATGTAGGTACCTTAGGAAAATAATCTACACTTTCAAGGAACCAATATATTCTTGAACTTTTCAGTTATAGGGTATCCTCCATCAACAACATAATATTGCAATAGAAAGCTCTGAATCATGGCCAGGATATTGCAAATAATATTTGTTCAAGTCTCTATCAATGAAAAGTCAAGCAACGTCAATAATTCTGGGATATATATGCATGGTACTGGCTAACAACTATAGTTTGCTAAGTTATAACAAAATACTTAGTTCATCAGGTAGCTCAAGGATTATCACTTTTGCAAAAGTTAGATAGTTATAGGGACAGAGGAAGTAGTGAACTACCTCTCTGTATAGGTGATCAGTGTGAATGTGAAAAATAACTTTTTGTTGATACCCATCATACCACAGCTAATACAACAATTGAGACTATAGACTAACTTAACTTACTATTTTGGAATGCAACTATTCTATTTTTTGAAAAAATTTCTTTAAGGAAATATCTATGAACATTTTAAAAAATTAAATAGAAACCTCTTAAAAAAACTGAATAACAAACCTCAAAATTTCAAATGTAGTATTGAACAAAATAAAAGCACGAAATACATAAAAGCACGAAATACTAACCAATATTTATCAAAGTCAATTAAAGTAGATACTATCATTAATGTAGAAGGTATCCTCCATTTGCAAAACCAACATCAATTTGAAAACAACATTAATCAAATAAATAAATAAATAGAAGTACTCGAATCAGTAAACTAAATATTTATCTCTACCCACTTTAAGGTAGTGAATAACCTCAGGTAAGTGTAAAATTTATAATAAAGAATCATTCATAGGTAATAAGCCCACCAATAAATATATGTTATTCTCGTTGCCATATTTTCAAAACTACAGCTTGAACTACTGCTCCATAGATGCCTAACATATCATTGAGGAGTCAAAATAATTAGATTCAAAACATTCTGGTAATGTATAATAAGGAAAAGGATCTGTTTGTGATAATATAAAGAGCCAAAGGAAAATGTAAGTAAACTTAGATTAGACAATTACTATAGTATGGTACACTGATCCATGGTTGGAGCCAGCATTTGTAATGGGGCTTCACCGAAACCCCTTTTGGGGGAAATTATACCTTTTATACATCACTAAAATTATATTTATGCATATATATTAGATTTTAACCCCCTTCGATTAGTGTTTCTTCAAATTTTGAACCCCATTCAAGAAAATCCTGGCTCCACCTTTGCCGATCCATTTTTCAAGCTGAAATATTTTACTATAGTCTATTCAAGTCATCAATCACATCATATTTAAATATATTAGTAGCTATTCAAGATATGTAGAAAAATCAAATAACATATACATAAGATTATTTTTATTAGAGAAAAGATTGCTAAGATAAGAATTAAAGAGAACAAATACACACAAACACCTTCCTATACCAAGTTAAAGATGACTAACTATGAAACATGCACTCTCTATAAATGAGGTGAGTGACAATACCCAATTGAAACCCACATGAAAAGTCAGTAGTGCCACACATTTTGATAGACTCTTCACAATTCAAAGAAAAAGGCAAAGTAACGCTACAAAACCAAGCATTAAGCACCACTTTTGAGGCTTCTAAATAGGAGACTGAAGTAGGAAGAAATCAAACACTAGTGAAATTGATAGTAAATTTCAGATGTTTTAGAAAATAGTCAGATTAGCGATGAATTATCACAAAATTCATCTTAGTTCTCGAAAAAGCCCGGGGCATGAAAATCTGCAGAGAAACAGGAAATTAAAAATCAAACTTTGAACAATATAGGTACCAAAAAATTGTAAAATAACTATATGTAATTAACATCTAACAAAATACAGAGAACTAATAAATAAAAAAACCTCAACTGCAAAATTTGACAAGGAAAGACCACATTATTCCCAAAACTTAATGAATAAGATGTGTAAACATGGTCAAAATAGAATACGTGAATTAGATGGAACTGTCAAATTATTGAAAAGAAGAGAATAATTTCTAAGAGTGTAAAGGGAATTCAAGAAGAGAATGGGCGGTTATCTAAAGGCAGTTTCTTTGTTGTATCAATGGTTGTTGGTGTTGTTTAAGCCTTTGCCGTAGCATTATCTTCTAAATAACAATGAAATTTATTATAAAAATAGAAAAAGACAGAGATATTTGAAAAGAGAGATATTTGAAAAGAAAAGAAGCCATGATGAAGAGGGAGAATGTCGAGAAACATAACTCGAACAAAGAGATAAGATGTATCTATTGTTATTTTTGTTGTTAGTAACTTCTCAAGTTATATTTTCACTATTTTTTAATTTATTTTACATTAAAATTTACAATTCAATTTTAATTTTTGAAGTAATAACTAATAATTAACCTAACTAAATTAAGCTAACTAAATATTTGACCTAATATACCAAATGACTAATTCATAGGATGCCACTTGGCTTTATGAGGAGGCCACATTCTCTCTTATTGATAATATATAGATTCCTAGAAGACACACTTTCTAGTTAGAATTCCTCACTTTAAATCTTAGGAGATGAACTTCCTAGTCTTGTTCATTCAATTTTACTCTCAAAAAGATATGTTTCTTGTTCAGAGTCTCTATTCACCTTTGCATTATACATTGTGCAAATAGTTATGATTTCACTACTGACAATCACAAAATTTCTTGTTTAAAAATTGTCACAACCCGAGCCAAGGCCCTGTCCACGATAGTCATCCCGAACCATGAAGGCCTGAGACACCCCAAAATATGCTATCATGAACATAATCCATAGATAATCAAATGCGGAAAGTATAATGAAATTTAAGGGAATTTATAAAAAAAATCGTGTCTACAAAATGTGACAATACAACACTTCAAATACCGTCTATGAAGCCTCTAATAAAAATTAACTATCTAGACCGGGACAAAGCCCCTAGCTGGACCATATACTGAAAGACTTATCATATAAGTGCATGCCTTCTGAAAGATGGATGACTCACCCATTTTTGCCATATCCCAAGTGTGATACTGATGTGATGAACCATGGGGCTATACCGCAGACCATGAAATATAGTCAATACACAAAGTACAGGTACGCAGAATAATCCAAAAATAAAATATATTTTTATACAAAATAGGTGAGAGCATTTCATAAAAACATGTCAGCATATGACATTTGAAAATACATGGGCATAATTTAATGAGCATTAAAACATCTTATAGAAATCATAACTCAACTCTTTGTCTTACTTCTAAGCTAGATGGTACACCTTATAGACGTACTTATCCACGGGCTATATGAACTCTGCCCTTGACTCGAGGTCAAGCACCTAATACAAGTTTGCCGTAAGGATTGGGTCTTTCATTGATACTACATCATAAGGTCGTTGCCAGTGTACAATCCTAATTATAGGACATCATAAACTCGTATCGGCAAAACATGGTTTCAGGGTAAGTTTTTTGAACTGAAGCCTTCTTTGGATAACCAACTAGCTCTCTTTAATCCCATTTTTAGTTCTTTAAAACCATGCTTCATGCTTGTAAAACATTTGATTCTTTCATGTTAAGGTCATACCTAGACTTGCAAGTTGAATCATATCATAATGTATTTTTAACCCTTTTCATTCAACAACGTATAAATGACCACTCAAAAAATTTATACATCATAAGAGAGTTCTCATTTTAAAAGCACGTAAAAACTTATGTAAACACACTCTCTTTTCAAGACTTACACATGTGTTGGTCAATTCAATCATTTAATTCATGCATTATCTCTATTAGGACACAAGAGCCTTTAGAACAAGAATAGCCTCCTTAAACATATGAAATAACAAAGTGTAATTAACCAAGAGGCATTTAAGACTCGAGAAAACATAATCATTCATAAAGTAGCCCCAACATTTGTTACACGTAAATGTCATGATCAAAATGGGGCTTTAAGTCATGCTCTTAAAAATATTCATAATCCGCATCATGTAAAGTCTGTAGATCTTCATCATGAGTAGTGAAATTTCACAAGTTGTATTTGTAAATCATCTATTGAGTTTAAATCACAACCACACGAGATTCATAAATCAAACTTATAGAAAACTCCATAAAAATTCCATAATTTAATCAAATTGATTTTACAATGCATGCTCTTAAAACAACCAAAACCCATAGCATATATATGCATATATATCTTTAAGGCTTTTAGAAATTATAAAACCTATGTCCATGTTGTTTAGGATAGCCCAACGTACCTTAATGACAAAGAAATCATGAAAAGATTGACCCTTTAAGATTTAATGCACAAACCCTAAGTTGGTTTTTCTCCTCTTGTGTTTTAGAAGATGAATTAGGGATTAATAGTGTTCAAAACGTATTTAGGTACTTTAATCTTGTGTTAAGATGTTTAATGGTGGTTATGGGACGTAAAAGGACTTGGTTTCCCTTAAAATAATTCAAAAATAGAGCCCCTAAGCCGCAATTCAATTGACAATGCCATGCCTAACCCATGGCCTAACCCAAGGTGGTCGGCACCTAAGGCATTGCCTAACCTAAGGTGGGTGGTGCCTAAGCCATTTCCTAACCTTTCCAATGAAGGTAGGCGATGGCAATGCGATGCCTAGACATCGGCTAGGCCCTAATTTGTGACACCTACTTACTTTTGAGGTCCTAACACCTCCCACAATGTCAACACAAGATCTACCATCACTACGGGAGTCCTAAAGGTCATTTTAGATGTACCAAAAGAGCGTTACAACCACGGGGTGTTGCATAATTCCTATGAATATCTTTAACTTCAAAGACATTTCCCACACTAGAATAAATACCATGATACATGAATTCAAAAGTAAATCATGAGATTATGGTTTATACACGTAAGAACGATGGTTCAATTTCTAGCTTGAAAAATGTGAGGTGTTACAAAAATAAACTGGGGCAAAAATTTTATTCATGTTATTTAGGACTTTACTTTCTATTCAGGACTCTCTTGGAAAGTAAGATTTTATTTTCTGTTCAAGATCTTCCCAGAGAATGACACTAGATTTGTGGGAAATGGGCTTTTTCTTTTACCATAATCCCCCTTTTAGATAAATTTTATTCTCGTTTTGATTTTGAGTTCATAAGCCCACCTGTAGAATATGGTGAAGATTTTTAAATTGAAAGTCAGGAGCCCGCATTGAGAATTGGGTAAATATTTTTTAATTACAAGTTAGGACCCTGCCTGGAGAATGGGATGGAGATTTAAAATTCATGTTTGGAGATCGCCTGGAGAATAGGGTGAAGATTTTAAATTTCAAGTCAGGATCCTGCCTGGAGAATATGGTGAAGATTTTAAATTGCAAGTTAGGATCTTGCTTGGCGAATAGGTTAAAGATTATTACAAGTCAAGGGTACGCCTAAAGAATAAAGTGAAGATTTTAAATCGCTAGTTTAGGAGCCTTCCTGGAGAATAGGGTGAAGATTTTTAAGTTCAGGTACAAGTTTAGAAGCCCCGCTTTAAGAAAACGGTCAATTTTCAAGTTCATTTCCATTAGCAAAACTTTGCATGGAGAAATAATTTACTTTCAAGTTCAACCCAAAAAAAATTAGCTACTGATCAACTGAGAAAGCATTGAAGTCTCAAGTCTAGAATAAAAAGATGATATATAATAGGATTTTTGTAATTTCATTTCTCTTTTTTAAGTTTTAGTTTTCATTTTTGATGTAATGACAGAGCCGCAAATCAAAACCTAAACAGAACCTCACCCGACTTTTCTCCTCGGTATAGTCTCTCTCCTTTCCAACTCCTTGAACTACACTTGACATAATTCCCTCATAACCCAAGATAGGTAAGATATCAAAAACCAGAACTCTATCATGCTCTATCTTAATTTTGAATAATGGTTATGTCAAATTTTATGACGTTGTCTATTTGTTTGTCTGGAAAAACTTTAGATATACTATCTAAGAGGGGCATGATGTAGATACGAAATTTTGACCCTCCCGAACATCAAATTTTATCCTATTCATCACAACAGTACCACACACCCTTTCTTACCTAACAAATTCCCACCAAAAGACAAAAATAAACAATCCCACCATATATCACTCATGCCATACACACTCAAAAAGATTCCTCACCTTCACTACCTACCCACCCCCTATACTATGTGCCCTACCATGCACACACCTTACGTTTTCATTTCTCTTATAGTATATATGCATATGCACCCATCTTCATTAAAGGAGGAGATAAGTAGAATATATATGAACAACACATACATAGTGAAACATACAAAAATTTGAGGGACGGACACACAAAAACTAAGAGAGGATAACATAAGAGAGAGAAATGGATAATCTACTCTATTAATCACCAACCAGAGCCTAACTAACCTTGCTGAAAAACTCCATTAATAGCCTACCAAACACACCTCACCAAAAAACACTATTGACAGCCTACCAAAAACCCCCGACCCTTTCTCTTCAATTTCAACTAAATCTTATGAAAAATCCCACAAAGTCCCCACTTAAAACAACAAGTAAAAGAGGCCAAATAACCGAACTCCACCACCCACCCAAAATTCTACAAACCCAATCTCCTATTTTAATCTACTCTATTTCAATTATAATAAAAACCCATCAAAAGATGCCACTATAATTGGACAGGAAAACAACAGTAACAAGTCAATCCCGGTGCCAAAATAAATCCAAAAATAATCTTGTTTGGGAAAAATGGTGATTGAAGTCGAAGTTGTCAATTTGGGGGTTTGTTGTTGATGTTTTTATTTGAGGTTTTTGGGCTAGACTACATGAATTTGTCTAATTGATGATTTTAATCTGAAAGGTCCATTTCTTCACTTGTTATATTATTTCCTTTAATTTCTTTAAATAATTGTTTTTTCATTTTTGTGGTTTGATTGTGAGAATTTCGATCATCCATTCTTGATATTTCTATTCTATACTCAAAAACTGTTAAATCATTGGAACAGACAGTTTAGTTTAATATTAAACTAAAGAGTGGTATTCTGAATCAATAAAATTTATTATGAATTGTTTATTTAGTTTACTCCTGCAATTAATTTGGATTAATTTCAATTGATAGATGTATGTTTAGGTCACCAAATTGGGTTAGATAAAATTTAGGAATTATTGATTAGTGAATGGTTAAGTTGTTTTTCCTAGATTATTTTATTTATTATTTTGTTGCACCTAATCAAAATGCATTCATTTTTCTGGGGAATTTCCTGAGGTAACATTTATCCATTTATCGGGGAATGCCCCATGAGATTTTGTATTTGTCAGTCCTTCATGAAAAAGACTCGCGGTGTTGGGTAAAAAAAATAGCTTAGGATAGGATAGATTAGTATATGTTTATCTTTCCCTACATTTTCTTTCATTTAGAACTGTATAATTGCACTGAACTTTACATTTTGTTTGATACTCTTATTTGGTTATTTGTTGATTTGTCTTGTGAGTTTTTTGTGAGTTTATTCACCTTATAATGTTAATTCGCCGGTATAATTCAATGAAGTGACTGCGTTGAAATTATGGAACCGATGGGTGCCTAACACCTTTCCCTTGGTCAATAGAATTCTATTACCAGAATCACTGTTCGAAGATCAGTAATTTTCAAGAATCAAATCATTTTTGAAAGGAAATATTTTAAAGGTGACTTGGCACACCAAATTAATGACAAATGTTGACTCTGAGTTTTAATTGTACAATCCTTTTTGAAACACATTTGGTTTTGCCACTTTTAATACTTGAAAACCCTTTCAAACTAAAAAATAAACTTTTCAGTAAAAAGGGGTGTGACATAGGGTATTATTACTAAATAGTCATTATTGTAGTTATTTTCTTAATGAGTGTGCCAAGAAAAAATATGACAAGTAAAAGTCCACGCAAGGAGTATCATACAATAATTTTTTGTGTATTATTGTCACCAACTGATCAACGACCGTATTTTATGGACAAGCGAGAGTAATTAGGAAAATATGTTCTTTGAGTAAAAAATATTCTTCTAATCTAGCTTCTTCAATTCCCAAAAAACATCTTTGTCCACAAATATTCTTTATGTCTAATTAAGTTGCCAATTAACTTTGGTGTGTAGAAGTCAATTGAGTCGCCAATATCATTTCCAATAATGATCATGTCATATACTGTAACACACTTAATTTTCATGCTAGAATTTGAACCATTGTTCCTATGTATATATACCCGAGCTCAATGATTTGATGTAATTACAAGTTTGATGATCAAATCTAAAGTATAATTACATATTTAGAGGTCAAGTGAGATCATAAAAATCTCCTAACTCAAAGACAAGTTGAGAACCTTTCTATCAATAGAGTTTTAGCGAACATCCTTACTTGGATCAACTTCTAATGACCATTGCTTCTAGAATATAACGATTAAGGAGGCCTACTATATATCAAATTGAAAGTCTTTGATTTTTATTTCCAAAGCATCTGATTTCACCTTAATACACTATTGGAGTAGAATGTTATGCTTATTTTACTTTGAAGTGTCTGTTTGTCAACTACATGATGACTAAGCTTACAATCTGTCACTTAGGTGACGACTAAGCGGACGATCCATCAACTAATTGATGAGCCATCAGCTCTAGTCATTATTATAGGTCATTAAATGGTAAATACGAACCTAAAAGTGACAACTAAGGTGATGAGCCATCACCTAACTGACGGGCCATCAACCTTGTCGTCAAATAAAGAATTTCTATAATTTTTTTGGTTTCTTTAGTGGTATTTTAGTCTTTTATTTAGCTCAAACCCTACCCCCACGACTTAAAACACTCTTTAAATACCAATATCCCATTATATGTCAGTTTCTCATCGTTCATTCTCCTCTCCACTCTCAAGAGAGAAAAGTTAGAGTTTCTTTCAAAACCTCATGCTTTCAAGGAATAGAGTCAAGAGGTCTTGAATTTTCGTTCATCAAAAAGGTATGTGGGACTATCGTATGTGGCACTATCCTAAATCTCATGGGCATGATTTTACTATTTTTCAAGCTTTAAGAATATGTATTATGGTTCCTTCACAATGGGTTTTGAAATTATTGAAGAACTTGCATTGGAACCCCATGCTGAAATCCTATTTAAACTATGGGGTTTTCCCCTAAACATGAATTATTTTCATGTTTATGGATGTGATGAGTTTGGAATTTCCTCTCTTGTTATGAAATCCATTGTCTTAATGTGTTGTGATTATTTATATGAATGGATTAAAGCTTGAGTTTAAATGATCCACTATCAATTATGATCTGCATCACTTTAACATTTAATGTGAGGGTGTTTTATTAATTTGTGAATTCTTTTGTGTCATGATAAAGAATCGTATGCGATTAATGAAAGAGATGACCACCGTATGTTAGAGTATTAAAAAGGGAGTGTTTTTGTCACAAGTTTTCATGTGTTTTTAAATAAGAACTCTCATGTTATAATACCTCAAAAATCCAAACCCATGTTAGCACCATGTTTCAAGCTCATGCATAGTAAATCATAGTTCTTTGATAGTTTTCTGAGTTATTTAATGTGTATTAAGGTCTCAAATAACCTCAGTTGTTAGAGAAATCAAAATATTCCTTACCAATGGAATTTTAGATAGGAATATTGCTTTAGTCAACTTCAACCAAGCATATCTTTTGATATACTAAGAGTTTTCCAGCTCAAGAACTACCAAATTGTAGGAAATTGAATTATCTTTCCAACTCTATCAATTTTGCCTAAATCTGATACTTGGGTGAGAAATGAAACTTTTGATGCAGAATAGTAGCCCAAGGAAGTGTCGCGGTAATGGCCAAAATCGGGACTGTCATTTTCCATTGTTCCATCACGATAAGCACCATGTTGCACTGATGTGCAATTTTGTAATTGTATTTTTTTAGTGTTTCATTATAATTTCCTCAGCATCACGTCAAGGGACATTTTCGTAGTTGTTAGCTTTATAGTGACCCAACGCGATTGCATCGCGTCGCCCCAAAGGCAAAAATTGGGATTGTCAGTTTCACGACTTAAATTCTAGGGATAGTTTGGTATTTTCTGAAAGCCCCAAATCTACCCAAAACACGTAATTAAATACCTAAAGAGGCATTATATGCGCCATTACTCACAAATCCTCTTCAAGCAACTAATCTCCTTTAAAGAACAAAAACTCCAGCCTTTAAAATTCAAGATTAAATCTCAAGAATTCACCATCAATTCTCACAAATTCATTAACCCGGGTATGTTAAGTGTTCATTCATAGGTCCCTTTCACCTATGGAGCCCAAGTATCCAATTTTAAATTTAAGGTATGATCTTTACAAGTTATTATGATTTTGAATTGTGATTTTAACCATGAACTCCCATGAATTGTAATTCTATACCATGTTTACATGAAATTGTTGTTGTTATCAAACCTCACATATTTTAATGTTGTTATTCGCTGATTAAATTCATAATTGGTGATGTTGATATTGAAATCATGCTATTACTACAAGCTTTAAACTATACCCATGCTTAGCTTGAACTATTAATATCAAGTGTTTGATGAAATGCCTACAAGAATGGATTTTAATATAAATATTTTCATGCTAAGCCCTTAAAATTTTATTATTATTTCAGAATAGTTGTTTACTTAGTCTTAATATCTTCAGAATAGTTACAGAATATGTTATGAGCACTATCAGTTCAGTCAATTATCATAATCAGTTAAATCAAACTTAGAACAGTTCAATATTCATAGTCA
This sequence comes from Capsicum annuum, assembly GCF_002878395.1. Lineage (NCBI taxonomy): Eukaryota > Viridiplantae > Streptophyta > Magnoliopsida > Solanales > Solanaceae > Capsicum > Capsicum annuum. The sequence goes on along the minus strand of NC_061113.1, from coordinate 205,169,304 downwards.
GTTCAGTTGGGCGTAGGATTTAGCACAGTGCGAACCCAGGGATGGGGTCTCACCTTCAAGTTGAATATGTGACCTTTAGTAGCAGTCCCCACACTCCAGAACTACGTAGCCAGTATAGGTTGAGATGATAACCTGCCAGTTGAAGGTTGATCCGATACGTGTACCTGCTAGTTGAAAGTAACCCTTAGTCCTTTGGGACAACACTTTAGTGGATCCACACAGCCAGTATTAGTACCTGTGGCATGGTACTGGCACCCTTCCAACTGGGGTCATAGGTTGGACCCCAAATTGCTTATTGGGGCATGTCAGTTAGATGATAGCTCTCATAGTCTCAGTCTAGTAATCAGCTTAGTAAATCAATTTTAGTTGCTTGACCATAGCATACAGATATTAATAATTCAGTTATCAGATTTCATTATCTCAGTTTAAAGATTATATTTAGAACATATTTATGCTTAGTCATGCATCTTCAGCACTTAGAGTTTCCATGTATTTTATTTAGTATGTCATGCTATATATATATAATCAGTCAATTATTATTCATGAATATGAAACTATGCAAATCATCTACCTCATTTAGCGTACCAGGACATTCAAAGTTCTGATAGCATACTCTTTTCTTATACTATGATGTATCATATCATAGGTTCAGACGCTCAGTTCCTAGATCGTGCATAGACTTTCCAGATTATAAGTCTTAGCAGTGGTAAGTCCTCATATTTCAAGGAAAAATTATTTTTATCTTCATATTTTTAGTTTAGTAGTTAGATAGAGTTAGTTGGGCCTGTCCCATCAACTCTGATTTAGGCAGTTTAGAGGCTTTCAAAGATTTCAGATAGTCAGTCAGTTTATCTTTATTTTATCAGTTTCAAACAGTTTGTTTTAGATTCATAATTTAAGATTTTTTTCAGTTGCTAAAACCGCATGGCTATTAATTATTCTTCCGCATATATTATTATACTATTCAGTGCTCATAGTAGGTACCAGCTCATGGATTAGTTTGTGGTCCCTCGGGATTGTAAGCATCGTGTGATGCCCAGGGTGTCTTCTCAGGGCGTTACAAATATTATATTAGAGCCTAAGGTTTTAAAGTATCCTATGAAGTTTGAAATTTGTGTCAAGTAGAGTCTTATGCATGGGTGTGAAGCACACTACACTTATGGGCAGGAGGCTATGAGACGTTTAAAGAAAAGTTCCCTTCTTTTAGTTTTTATGTTGTGTGATTGGGCATGGTACTCATGCTAAACTCTCTTTCTAATCTATTCTCCCTTTCATTTATAGAGCATGCCTCCTAAAAATACAAATGAAAGAAGAAATGTAAACCAGCCAACAGCTCCGCCCATTCAGGAAGATCCACTGAATGAGCATATTTCTCATGCAGAGTTCAAAGATGCATTCTCTATTCTAAGCCAATTTGTAGCAGCTCAGAATGCTCAGCCAACCATTGTTCTGGCCAACCCAGTGGCCAATACTGCTACAGCTAGGATTTAGGACTTTACCCGAATGAAACCTCCTCTATTTTTACCATTCAAATTTGAAGAGGATCTATATGAATTCTTAATTATGGTTTAAAACATAATACATATTATGGGGGTAACTGCTAGTGATAGTGTAGAGTTAGATGCTTACCAGTTACAGAATGTGTCTCACATATGGTTTAAGTAGTGAAAGGTAGATAGAGGCGCAGATATAGGGCCTATAGAATGGGAAAATTTATTTTATAGCCTTCTTAGATAGATTATTTCCGTTGGAGTTAAGAGAAGCCAAGGTGTTAGAGTTTATTAACTTAAGGCAGGGAAACATAAGTGTGAAGGAGTATTCCCTCAAGTCTACTTAGTTAGCTAGGTATGTTGCTCATATGGTAGCTGATAGCAGGTCTAAGATGAGTAAGTTTATGTCTGTTGTATCTGACAACGTGGTCAAGGAGTGTAGGACTTTAATATTTAATTAAGGATATGGACTTTTCGTGGATTATGGTCCATGCTCAATAGATTGAGGAGCAGAAGACTAAGGAGAGAGAGAGAGAGAGAGAGAATAAGAGGTCTATAATAGGTATCTTTAATTTTAATCAGCCAAGGTCAAAAGGTGGTAACCATTCTTAGTTTCTTCAGAAATCTTCAGTCCTATCTCTATCTTTAGCTAGTGCTCCCATGCCCAAATTAAGAAATGACAATCAAGATAGGGCACCAGGCTCTAAGTCCCTTGGCAGTGTTAAACAATGATCCTACAAATCTTCTTTCCCAAAAATATGGTAGAAACCATCAGGATATTTGTAGAGCCGGTAGTTATGTATGTTTTGGCTATGGTAATCCAGGCTACAAAGTTAGGGATTGTCCAGAGAGTGGTCAGCAGGGTTAGTCCAGTCGTCCGTCAGTTCCGTCCGGTCGCCCGACTCAGTAGTATGCCACTTCTAGTGCTACCAGTGGTCAGTGTCCAAATAGATTGTATGCCCTTCGGTCCCAATAGGACCAGGAAAATTCTCCTAATATAGTTACTGGTGCATTGTAAGTCTTTCATTTATATGTTTATGATTTGTTAGACCCTAGAGATTCTCTTTCTTTGGTAACCCCGTATATAGTCGTCAACTTCAGAGTCAGTCTCGAAATCTTAGTAGAGCCCTTTTCATTACCTATCCCAGCGGGTGTCTCTATTGTAGCCCAATAGGTATATAGAAACTGCTCGGTTACAGTGTCTCAAAAAATTACTTTAATTGATCTAGTGGAGTTAGAGATAATAGATTTTAATGTTATTCTCGGCATTGATTGGCTTCACTCATACTGTGCTTCAGTTGATTGTAGAAATAGAGTAGTTCATTTTCAGTTTCTAAATAAATCAGTCCTTTAATGGAGGGGTAGTACTATAACTCTTAGGGGTCAACTTGTTTTGTACCTTAGAGTGAGGAAGATGATATCCAAGGAGTGTATTTATCATCTTATCCGAGTTAAAGACTCTAATTCTGAGAATCCTAACCTTGAGTTAGTTTCAGTAGTGAGGGAATTTCCAGATATGTTCCCTGAAGATCTTCTCGGAGTTCCTCTCAATAGGGAAATTGACTTTGGAATAAACCTTTTTTAAGATACTCAGCCTATCTTTATTCTACCATATAGAATGGCTCAAGTAGAACTCAAAGAGTTAAAGGAACAATTGAAAGATCTCCTAGATAAGGGATTCATCTGACCCAGCATCTCTCTGTGGGGCGCACCAGTTTTATTCATGCGTAAGAAAGATGGTTCTCTTCAAATATCTATTGACTACTGTCTGTTGAACAGTCACCATCAAAAACAAATACCCACTTCCCAGAATCGATGACTTATTCGACCAACTTTAAGTTGCCAGTTATTTTTCGAAGATATACCTCAGATCTGGCTATTATCAGCTCAGAGTCAGAGAATGTGGCATTTTAAAAATAGCTTTGAGAACTCGATATGTCACTTTGAATTTCTAGTCATGTCATTTGGTCTCATGAATGCCCCAACAGCCTTGATGGACTTGATGAACCATGTTTTCAAGTAGTACTTGGAGATGTTAGTCATAGTCTTCATTGGTTCTTGTCTACTCTCGTAACAAAAATGATCACGCAGACTACCTCATAACAATATTGCAGACTCGTAGAGCCCATCAGTTGTTTACTAAATTTAGTAAGTATGAATTTTGGCTAAGATCAGTAGCTTTCCTTGACCATATTATTTTCAGTGATGGCATTAGAGTCGATCCTCAAAAGGCCAAGGTGGTGAGAAACTTACCCAGACCCATTTCTCTGTCAGATATTAAGAGTTTTTTAGGTTTGGCTACCTATTACCGGTAGTTTATTAAAGGGTTTTCATCTATTGAATCCCCCATGTCCAGATTGACTCATAAAAAAGTTAAGTTTCAGTGGTCAGATTCTTATGAGAAGAGTTTTTAGGAGTGGAAGACTTGACTCACCACAGCCCCAGTTTTGACATTGCCAGATGGTTTAGATGGGTTTGTTGTGTACTACGATACTTCTAGAGTTGAGTTGGGATGTGTTTTGATTCAGAGGGGTAAAGTTATAGCCAATACCTCTAGACAACTCAATCCCCATAATAAGAATTATCCCACCCATGCTCTTGAGTTAGCAACTGTTGTGTTTGCATCAAAGATTTGGAGGAACTATTTGTATGTGGTGCATGTTGATGTGTTCACAGATCATAAGAGGTTGAAGTATGTCTTTTCACAGAAGGATTTGAATATGTGACAGAGGATATGGTTTGAATTGTTGAAAGATTATGATAGGAGTGTTTTGTATCACCCGGGCAACGCCAATATAGTGGCAAATGCCTTGAGTAGTTTGTCTATGGGTAGCATTGCTTATGTTGCGGATGACAAAAAGAAGTTAGTTAAAGAAGTTCATCAGCTTTCCAGATTAAGTGTTCGCTTGGTGGATTTAGCTGAGGGTAGTTGTAACATCCCGTATTTCCCTAGCAAAATCTAAGTCCCAATACATGAGTATTCGTATATGGAATTTTTGAAACACTCATTATTTTTTAGTTTAGAGACTCCCATTGCGTAGGAAATTTAATTACCTTGATATAAAATTCACCCAAATCTAATAACCGGATAAGAAGTTATGGCGATTTTAAGTTTCAGTAGTAAAACACCATTATTTTAACCCTTAGTGTGCCGCGTAGGAAGCCCAAATGACTATTGTTGATTTCCAATATGACTCTGCGATCATGGCATATCGTGGAACAGACCAACTTCTCGTTCATCAATTTCTAGTAGGCCTCCATAGTCATGACGCATCACGGAGATGACCAAATTGCCATCCACAGGCTTACCGCACTGGTGGCGCATCGCGGCATTTGTCCAGGTCCCAGTTGTCCCTTTTCTAGAGGCTTGGCATGATAGTGGCACATCACACCAAGGGCAAAAATTGGGATTTTATTTTCCATCTTGTGTTCTTAAATTAGTTTAAGGGTATTTGGGTCTTTTTCCTAAGTCTTAAACTCGTCCTAAATAGGAAATTTAACCCCTAATTGACCTAAATACTCATCATTATTTATTTTCTCTCAAATTAAAAGCTCCCCTTTCAAGAACAAAAAACCCTAGCTATCAAGCATCAAGGTTAGATCTTAAGAAATCTCCATCAATCCTTCCAAATTCATAGTCCCAAGTATGTTAGATGTTTATCCATGGACCCCTTTCATCTATGGAGCCCAAGTAACCTATTTTAAATCACCAAGTTATAATATTTCAAGTCACTATGGTTTAAATTATGATTTCATCCATGAATCTCCATGTACTATTGATTTTATACCATCCAGATTTTAGTATTTTTATTCTATTCATAGTTATTTCATTATTAAAACCTTTTGGCATTTTAGTTATTCTTCTGCATTAATGATTATATTATTCAGTGTCACAGTAGATACCTGCTCATGGTTTAACTTGTGGTCTCTTAGGACCGTAAGCGCCGTGTAACGACTAGGGGTAGTGTTGGGTCATTATTAACTCAGTATCTGAGCCTAAGGTTTTAAAGTGTCCTAGGATGTCTAAAAGCTGTGTCGAGTAGAGTCTCGTGCATGGTTGTGTTGCGCACCACACTTATGGATGAGAGGCTACAAGGCATTTATAAAAAGTATCCCATCATTCAATATCCATGTCGTGCAATTGAGCATGAGCTCTAGTTAAAATCTCAGTCGAATCCATTTCTTCCTTTCGTTTACAGAATATGCCTCCCAAGAAGAATGGAAGAATAGCAGGAGCTCAGCCAACCCCTCAGCCCATTTAGGCAGATCCTCTGGATGAGTATGTCTCTCATGTAGAATTCAGGGCTGCATTCACTACTTTAGCAAACTCTGTAGCAACACAGAATTAACAGCCAGCTGTTGTTTTGACAATCTAGTAGCCAATACTGCTGCAACCAGAACTTGGGATTTTACCCAGATAAATCCTCCTTCTTTCATGGGGTCCAAGTCTGAAGAGGATCCAAAGGAATTCTTAGATATGGTTCAGAAGGTAACAGATGCTATGGGGGAGACGTCTAGCTAGAGTTCTAAGTTGGTTGCATATCAATTGTAGGATGTAGCCCATACTTGGTTTAAGTAGTAGAAAGTTGATACAGGTGTTGATGAAGGGCCTATAGAATGGGAAGATTTTGCCACGGCTTTCTTGGACAGATTCTTTCCATTAGAGTTGAGGGGGGCCAAGGTGTTAGAATTTATTAATTTGAGGCAAGGCAACATAAGTGTGGGGGATTATTCCCTCAAGTTTACTTAGTTAGCTAAGTATGCTCCTCATGTGGTAGCTGATAATAGGTCTAAGATGAGTAAGTTTCTATTTGGTGTATCTGATAGTGTGGTCAAGGAGTATAGGACCGCAATGCTGATTAGTGAGATGGACTTATCTAGGTTGATTGTCCATTCTCAACAGATAGAGGAGCAAAATATTAGAGAAAGAGAGAGAGAAAACATGAGAGCTAGGATGGGTAGTTTTAATTCGATCAACCAAAGTTAGAAGGTGATAACTATCCTCAGTTTCATCAGAGGTCTTTATCCCCAGTACCTTCTTCAGCCAGTGCCCTAATATCCAAATTCAGAAATAACAATAGGAATATAGCATCAGGCTCTCAGTCCCAGGTTAGTGTTAGTAGTGCTCGTACTAATCCTTTATGTCAAAAGTGTGGCAGACACCAGCAGGGTGAGTGTAGAGTGGATAGTAATGTATGCTTCGGGTGTGGCAAGCTAGGCCATCAGATTCTAGAGTATTGGGTAGTTTCTTAGAAAGGTAGGGATGTGTGCCAATAGGGCCAGTCCCATCAGTCATCAGTTTCATCCGACTGCCTAACTCAGCAGGGTAGCATTTCCAGTGCTACCAGTGGTCTGCATTTGAATAGATTATATGCTCTTCAGTCCCAGAAAGATCAGGAAAATTCTCCTAACATAGTTACTGGTACATTGCAGATTTTTCACTTATATATTTATTCATTACTAGAACCTGGAGATTTTCTTTCTTTTGTAACTCAAAATATAGCTGTCAATGTCGGAGTCAGTCCCAAAAGTCTAGCAGATCCTTTTTCAGTGTCTACCCCAATGGGTGTTTCCATTATAGCCAGACTGGTATATAGGAACTGTCCGGCTATAATATCTCAAAAAGTTACTTCAGTTGATCTCATGGAGTTAGAGATGATGGATTTTGATATCATTCTCAGCATGAATTAGCTCTACTTATGCTATACCTCAGTTGATTGTAGAAACAGAATAGTTCATTTTAGTTCCTAAATGAACCAGTCCTTGAATGGAGGGATAGTACTACAGCTTTTAGGGGTCAGTTGATTTCTTACCTTAGAGTCAGAAAGATAATATCCAAGGGGTGTGTTTATTATCTTGTAAGAGTCAAAGACTCTAATTCAGAAACTTCTACTCTTGAGTCTGCCCCAGTAGTAAATGAATTATCAGATGTATTTTATGAAGATCTTCCTAGAGTTTCTCCCAAAAGGGAAACCAACTTTGAAATAGACCTTCTCCTAGATACTCAGCCTACATCTATTCTGCCATACATAATGGATCCAACTGAACTCAAAGAACTGAAAGAACAATTGAAGGATCTCTTAGATAAGAGATTCATCATACCCAGCATCTCCCTGTAGGGTGCACCTATTCTATTTGTGCATAAGAAAGATGGTTCTCTCAGAATGTGTATAGACTACTGTCAGTTGAACAAGGTCCCAGTCAAGAATAAATATCCACTTCCTAGAATCGATGACTTGTTCAACCAACTTCAGAGTGCCAGTTACTTTTCCAAGGTAGACCTCAGATTAGGCTATCATTAGCTTAGAGTCAAAGAACGTGACATTCTAAAAATAGCTTTCCAAACATGGTATAGTTACTTCGAATTTCTAGTCATGTCCTTTGTCTTACAAATGCCCCAGTAGCCTTCATGGACTTGATGAATCGAGTGTTCAAGCAGTACTTATACATGTTTTTCATAGTCTTCGTCAATGAAATTCTTTTCTATTCTCGCAGCGAATGCGATCATGCAGACCATCTCAGCATAGTTCTTCAGACTCTCAGAGCTCATCAATTGTTCACCAAATTCAGTAAGTATGAATTTTTGTTAAGACCAGTAGCATACCTTGGTCATATTATTTCCGATGAAGGCATTAGAGTTGATCCTCAAAAGACTGAAGCGGTGAGAAACTGTCCTAGACCCATCTCTCCATTAGATATCAGGAGTTTCTTGGGTTTATCTGGACATTACGTTGGTTTGTTGAAGGGTTTTCTTCTATTGGTTCCCCCATGTACAGATTAAGTAAGAAGAAAGTTCACTTTTAGTGGTCAGATTCCTGCTAGAAGAGTTTTCAGGAGTTGAAGACTCGACTCACCTCATCCTAGTCTTAACTCTACCAGATGATTTAGATAGTTTTATTGTATACTATGATGCATCAAGAGTAGGTTTGGGTTGTGTCCTCATGCGGAGAGGCAAGGTCATAGCCTACACCTCCAGACAACTTAAACCCCATGAGAAGAATTATCCGACTCATGATCTTGAGCTAGCAGCTGTAGTGTTTACCTTAAAGATTTAGAGGCATTACTTTAATGGGTTACGTGTAGATATGTTAACGAATCACAAAAGCCTTCATTATGTGTTCTCTCAGAAAGATTTAAATTTACGTCAGAGAAGATGGTTAGATTTATTGAAAGATTATGACATGAGTGTTTTGTATCATCTGAGCAAGGCCAATGTAGTGGCTGATGCTCTCAGTAGAATGTCTATGGGTAGTGTATCTCATGTTGAGAATGGTAAGAAGAAGTTAGCTCAGGATGTTCATCAGCTTTCTAGACTAAGTGTCCATTTACTCGATTCATCAGAAGGTAGTGTATGGGTGCAGAGTAGCTCAGAGTTACCTCTAGTCTCTGAGATAAAGGAAAAGTAGGTAGAGATCCCAGTCTAGTTAAGTTGAAAGAATCAGTTAGAGATTCGAAAGTGGAGGTTTTCTCCCAAGGGAGAGATGGTATTTTGTATTATCGGGGTAGATATGTGTGTCTGGAGTAGATGATTTAAGGCAACCAATTCTTGTAGAAGTGCATGGGACGTGATACTCTATTCATACAGAGTTCACTAAGATGTACCGTAATTTGCGAGAGATCTATTGGTGGAGTGGGATGAAGAGAGATATTGCAAACTTTGTAGCTAAGTGCTCTATATGTCAACAAGTTAAGGTTGAGCACCAGAAACCTATTGGGTCGCTGCAGGAGTTCAGTATTCTCATGTGTAAATGGGAGGAAGTGAACATAGACTTTGTAATAGGTTTGCCTCGTACCCACCATCAGCATGACTCTATTTAGGTTAGCATAGACAGGATGTCCGAATCGGCTCATTTCTTGTCAGTCCATACCTCTTATTTAGCTGAGGACTATGCCAATCTCTATCTTAGAGAGTTGGTTAGGTTGCATGGTATTACCTTATCTATCATCTCAGATAGAGGTACTTAATTTACCTATTACTTCTGGAAAGCATTCCAAAAGGGTCTTTGTACCTAAGTCCACCTCAGTACAGCATTCCACCCTCAGACAGACGGTCAAGTAGAAAGGACCATTCAGACTCTTGAGGATATTCTGAGAGCATGCATTGTTGATTTCAAGGGTAGTTGGGATAACCATTTGCCTTTGATTTAATTTGCATACAATAACAACTATTATTCCAATATCCATATGGCTCTATTTGAGGCTCTCTATGGTAGGAGATGTAGATCTCAAATTGGTTGGTTTGAAGTAGGTGAGGCTACAGTAGTACGACCTGACTTGGTGATTGATGCATTAAAAAAGGTTTAGTTGATCAAAGAAAGTCTTGGGGCTGCCCAGAGCCGACAGAAATCATAGGTAGATGTGTGGAGAAAAAATCTCGAGTTTGAGGCCGGTGACTTTGTGTACTTGAAAATCTCTCCCATGAAGGGAGTGAAGAGATTCGGCAAGAAAGGGAAACTCAGTCCCCGATATGTCGGTCACTTCAGAATTCTCAGTCATTTCGGAAAGGTAACTTACGAGCTTAATTTACCTTCAGATTTAACATCAGTACACCCAGTGTTCCATGTTTCATTGTTGCAAAAGTGCATTGGTGATCCAGCTGTAGTTGTTCCCTTAGAAAATGTAGATATTCAAGATAGTCTTTCCTTTGAGGAAGTCCCAGTCGAAATCCTTGATCATCAAGTTTGTAGACAAAGGAACAAAGAATTTTCACTAGTCAAAGTTCTTTGGCAGAATCAGTCCGTAGAGGGAGCCACTTGGGAAGCAAAGGAAGATATATGGACTAAGGACCCTCATCTCTTCTCCACGACTCCAGATTCAGTATAAGGTACCAATCTTTTTAAGATTATTTTTTCTCTGTCATACTCAGTTCCAGTCGCACTTCATATTCATGTCAGTCATGCATTCATGAATCAATTCAGTCATGTATTCCATGCATCAGACATGCATATTTATTATGTAAGCTTAGTCAATCAGTTCCCTCAGGTTAACCAATTTCATTCAGGGATGAATGATCCCAAGGAGGACTTATTGTAACACCCCGTATTTATCTAGCATAATCTAAGTCCCAATACATGAGTATTCATATATAAAATTTTTGAAAGACTCATTATTTTTAGTTTAGAGCCTGCCATTGAGTAGGAAATTCAATTAAACTTTCCAAAGATATAAAATTTGCCAACATCCGATAACCGGTAAAAAGTTATGGCAATTTTAAGTTTCAGTCACAAAACACCATTATTTTAACCCTTAGCACGTCATGTAGGCAGCCCAAAGGACAATTGTCAATTTCTAGTGTGACTCTATGATCATGACGGGTTGCGGAGTAGGCCAATTTCCCATTTGTCAATTTCCAGTAGGCCTCTGCAATCATGGCACATCGTAGAGATGACCAAATTGGCATCTACAGGCTTACCGCGATGGTGGCACATCGTGATGTTTGTCTAGGTCATAGCTGTCCCTTTTCTAGTGTCTTGGCACAATAGTGGCGTGTTGCGCTAAGGATAAAAATTGGGATTTCAGTTTCCAGCTTGTGTTTTTAAATTCATTTAAGGGTATTCAGGTTTGGTTCCTAATCCCTAAACTCATCCTAAACACAAAATTTAACCCCTAATTTATCTAAATACTCATCATTATTTCTTTTTACTCAAATTAAAAATTCCTTCTTTCAAGAACAAGAAATCCTAGCTCTCAAGAATCAAGGTCAGATCTCAAGAATTCTCCATCACTTCTTCCAAATTCATCATCCCAGGTATGTTAGATGTTTATCCATGGATCCCTTGCATCCATGGAGCCCAAGTAACATATTTTAAATCACCAAGTTATAATCTTTCAAGTCATTATGGTTTAAATTATGATTTCATCCATGAATCTCCATGTACTATTGATTTTATACCATATTACCATGAAATTATTGTTATTATTTGATACTCCATATTTTAATAGTATTATTTATTAAATTAAACCATTATTTAATGCTATTATAATTAATTTATGCTACTCCACAAATTCCATGACATTCCTATGATTGTTTTAAATCGTGAACTATAAGTGTTTGATAAAATACCTACAAGAGTGAATTATTTAATAAGAGCCTTCATGTTTTCGACTTTAAGCTTTATTGTCCTTTCATTATTGTTTTTTTGAGTCCTGGGGGTATTGAATACCCAAAAACCATAGCTGTTCATTTTAGTCTAGCCTTAGTACATTACATAATAGTCTTTAGATTATATTATGAGCCTTATCAGAATAGTCAGATATCAGTTATTCAACTTAGAATAGTCTAGTATCTCAGTGTATTTCAGTTGGGAGTAGGATTTAGCTCTGAGCGAGAGTAGGGATGGAGGCTTCCCCTTCAGATAGGCAGAGTCATTAGTAGCAGTCCCTATAATCCTGAACTTATAACCAGTGTAGGAAATAAGTAGTCACCTATCATATTAGGCTTGACTATCTCCCAGGGACACTCATCAGTTCATGCTTGACACCCTTAGTCCTTTTGGACCTTATATCAATTTAGTGGACCGACACATCCATTGTTAGTACCCGTTGCACGGTATTAACACCCTTCTAACTAGGGTTATAGGTTGGACCCCGATTAGCTTCAATTAGGGAATGTCGGTTAGATGATATCTCCCACAGTCTCAAATATAGTCTCAGCTACAGTCCCTGCTCAGTTATTCAGTCTTAGTGTTGTTTGATCGAAGCGCACAGACTCTAGTTATTTCAGTATTTCAGTTTACATATTTAACTCAGTTATGTTACTTGCTTGTCCATGCATCCTCAGTATTTATATATTTCCATGCATTATCTGTATGTACAGACTCTATGCTTTCTACTCAATACTCCATGTTTTATATGCATATCTTGTTAATTATTAGTTTTGTTCATGAAACCATACATATCAGCCTACCTCATTTAGCATACCAGTATATTTAAAGTACTGATCACATACTTTTTCTTTTGTGCTATGATGTCTCATATCATAGGTGCCAATGCTCAGTTCTCGTATCGTACCTAGATTCTCAGATTATCAGCAGTACAGTAGCAGTGGTGAGTCCTCATCTTCTGAGGACAGGTTATATTACTTTATATCTTTATATAAGTAGTTAGTAGAGTTAGTTATGGCATGTCCCATCAACTTATAGTATCCAGTTTAGAGGTTTTTTAGACACTATAGTTACCTATTCAGACTATTCAGATTTCAATATTTTATCAGATTCATAATACAGTATTTATTTTATTATTAAAATCTTATGGCATTTTAGTTATGCTTCCGTATTCATGATTATATTATTCAGTGCTCACAGAAGATACCAACTCATGGGTTAGCTTGTGATCTCTTGGAACTATAAGCAGCATGTAATGACTAGGGGGTAGTCTCGGGTCGTTACAGTAGTGTTTGGGATCAAAATAGTTTGAAATCTTCTTTGGTTACCGAAGTGAAAGAAAAGTAAGATAGGGATCCTAGTCTTGTGAAGCTGAAGAAGTCGATCAGAGATTAGAAAGTAGAGGTTTTCTCCCAAGGGAAAATGGTTTATATTTCTAGGGTAGACTGTGTGTGTTGTGTGTTGATGAGTTAAGACAACGAATTCTGGAAGAAGATCATGGTGCGCATCACTCTATTCATTTAGGGGCCACTAAGATGTACCACGATATGTGGGAAATCTATTAGTGGAGTGGGATGAAGAGGGATACTACAGATTTTATGGCTAAGTACTCTACTTGTCAGTAGGTTAAGATTGAGCATCAGAAACCTAGTAGGTCTATGAAGGAGTTCAGTATTCCCACTTGGAAGTGGGAGGTAGTGAACATGGATTTTGTGAAAGTTTGCCTCATACTCGTCAACAGCTTGATTCAATTTGGGTCATTGTATATAGGATGACCAAATCAGCCCATTTCTTCCCAGTCCATACCTCTTATTTAGCTGAGGACAATGTTAAGCTCTACATTAGAGATTTTGTTTAGTTACATAGCGTTCCTCTATCTATCATCTCAGATAGAGGTACTCAGTTCACCTCTAACTTTTGGAAAGCTTTTCAGAAGGGTCTTTGTACCCAAGTTTACCTTAGTACAACCTTTTACCCACAGACAGATGGTCAGGAAGAGGGGACCATTCAAACCCTTGAGGAAATATTGAGAGCGTATGTAGTTGGCTTTAAGGGAAGTTGGGATGATCACTTGCCTTTGATTGAATTTACGTATAACAACAACTATAACTCTAGTATTCAGATGGCTCCATTTGAGGATCTATATAGAAAGGAGATGTAGATCTTCGATTGGTTGGTTTTAAGTGGGAAAAACTGTGATAATAGGGCCTGACTTTGTGTTTAATGCTTTAGAGAAAGCACAATCGATCAGGGATAGGCTTAAGGCAGCCTAGAGCCGACAGAAATCATATGCAGATGTGAGAAGAAAAGATCTTAAGTTTGAAGTTGGCGATTTCGTATATCTAAAAATCTCTGCCATGAAGGAAGTGAAGAGGTTTGGTAAGAAGGGGAAACTTAGTCCCCAATATGTTGGCCCTTACAGGATTTTAAGACATTTCAGAAAGGTAGCTTATGAACTTGAGTTTCCTGTAAACTTAGTATCAGTGCACCTAGTATTCCATATCTCCTTGTTGAAGAAGTGCCTTGGAGACCCAATAGTTGTCATTTCTTTAAAAAGCGTAGATTTTCAAAATAGCCTTTCTTACGAAGAAATTCCAGTCTAAATCCTTGATCAACAAATTTATAGACTAAGGAGCAAAGAAGTTTCCCTAGTCAAAGTTCTTTAGTGAAATCAATCTATTGAGGGGGCCACTTGGGAAGTAGAAGTAGATATTCGAACCAAGTACCCTCATATTTTCTCCGCAAACTCACATTCATCTTAAGTTAATAACCTTCTTAGAATTTCTCTTCTCCATGCTCAGTATTAGCTGCATATCATTCTTATGTCAGTCATGCATTCACAAACCAGTATAGTCATGTGTCATGTCACAAACTCATTCATGTAATCATGTTTTTATCATGTATATTCAATATGTAATCTCAGTTCTTTAGTGTTTTTAGCTTAACCTCATTCGAGGATTAATGTTCCCAAGGGGGAGATATTGTAATACCCCAAAAATCCAAAACCATGTTAGTGCCATGTTTCAATCTCATGAATAGTACATCATGGTTCTTTGATAGTTTTATGAGTTAGTTTAATGAATATTAAGGTCCCAAATAACTCCTAGCTGTTAGACGAATCAAATATTCCTTACCGATTGAATTTTTGATAGAAATGTTGCTTTAGTCAACTTCAAATAAGTATATCTTTTAATCTACTTAGAATTTTCTATATCAACACCCACCAAATGGTAGGAAATTGAATTATCTTTCCAACGATATTAATTTCTCCAAAATTCTATACTCGAGTGAGAAGTTATGCCATTTTTAGTGTAGAACAGTAGCCTAATGTGATAAGAACGCGTTGCGGTGATGGACAAAATCGGGATTGTAATTTTCCAATGTGTCATCACGATAAGCACCGTATCGTACCAATGTTCCATTTCACAATTGTCCTTTTCTAGTGTGTTACCGCGATTGCCACTGTGTCACGCCAAGGAATATTTACGCAGTTGCCAACTTTTCAGTGGCGCGATGTGATTGCACCGCGTTGCACCAAAGGACAAAATTGGGATTATTAGTTTTGCGACCCAAATTTCAGGGACCGTTTGGTCTTTTCCCAAAGCCGCAAATCTGCACATAACACGTAATTAAATCTCTAAAGAGGCATTATATGCCCCATTACTCAAAATGCTCTTCAAGCAACTAATCTCCTTTCAAGAACAAAAACCCTAGCCTTCAAAATTCAAGATCAAATCTCAAGAATTCACCATTAATTCTCATGAATTCATTAACCCAGATATGTTAAGTGTTTATTCATGGGTCCTTTTCACCCATGGAGCCCAAGTATCCAATTTTAAATTCAAGTTATGATCTTTACAAGTTATTATGATTTTAAATTGTGATTTTAACCATGAACTCCCATGAAGTGTAATTCTATACCATGTTTACATGAAATTGTTGTTGTTATCAAACCCCACATATTTTAATGTTGTTATTCGCTGATTAAATTCATAATTGGTGTTGTTGATATTGAAATCATGTTATTACTACAAGATTTAAACTATACCCATTCTTATCTTGAACTATGAACATCGAGTGTTTGATGAAAGGCCTAAAGGAATGGATTTTGATATAAATGTTTTCATGCTAAGTCCTTAAAGTTTTAGTATTATTTTACTATTATTGCTATCCAGTCCTAGGTTATGAATACCCAAAACCATAGTTGTTTACTTGGTCTGAATATCTTTAGAATAGTTACAGAATATGTTATGAACACTATCAGTTCAGTCAGTTATCATAATCAGTCAAACCAAACTTATAGCAGTTCAGTATCGAGTCAGTTCAGTTAGGAGTAGGATTAAGCACCGAGCAAACCTAGGGATGGGAGCTCACCTTCCAGTTGAGGGTGTGACCTTTAGTAGTAGTCCCCACATTCTAGAACTATGTAGCCAACGTAGGATGAGATGTTAAGATGCCAGTTGAGGGTTGATCTCATATGGGTACCTTCTAGTTAAGGGTAACCCATAGTCCTTCGGTACTGCACTTTTGTGGATCCACACAGCCAGTATTAGTACCCGTGATATAGTACTAGCACCCTTCCAACTGGGGTCACAGGTTGGACCCCAAATTGCTTCTTGGGGCATGTCAGTTAGATGATAGCTCTCATAGTCTCAGTCCAGTAATCAGCTTAGTAAATCAATTTCAGTTGCTTGACCATAGCATACAGATATTAATAATTCAGTTATCAGATTTCATTATCTCAGTTTAAAGATTATATTTAGAACATATTTATGCTTAGTCATGCATCTTTAGCACTTAGAGTTTCCATGTATTTTATTCAGTATGTCATGCTATATATATATTCAGTCAATTATTATTCATGCATATGAAACTATGCAAATCATCTACCTCATTTAGTGTACCAGTATATTTAAATTACTGATCGCATACTCTTTTCTTGCGCTATGATGTATCATATCATAGTTTTGGACTTTTAGATCTCTGATCGCACATAAACTTTCCAGATTATCAGTTGTAGCAGTGGTGAGTCCTTATATTTTGAGGATAGACTATTTTTATCTTCATGTTTTTAGTTTATAAGTTAGATGGAGTTAGTTGGGTTCTATCCCATCAACTTTTATTCAGGCAGTTTAGAGGCTTTTGAATATTTCAGACAGTCAATGATTTATCTTTATTTTATTAATTTCAGATAGTTGTTTATAGATTCATGATTCGATATTGTTTTTAGTTGCTAAAACTTTATGGCTTATCATTTGTTCTTCTGCACATGTTATTATATTACTCAGTGCTCACAGTAGGTATCAACTCATGGGTTTGTAGTCCCTTGAGACTGTAAGCATCGTGTGGCGCCCAAAATGTACTTTCAGGGTGTTACACATGTGATGTTAAATATCTTGGGTGGTCATTAATATGCTTTTAATTAAGAAGGGCTATAGATATGATGTGGTATGGAATGAGTGACTCAAAATTTGTGTATGATGATATCCTATTTTGATATGCCCTTAGCAGAATCAAAAAAGAACTATTCATAAGCATGAAATATGTTTTTAAGAGGCTAAAATTGGTCTTAAAGAGAGTTAGATGGTTACCATAAGAATGCACGAGTTTAAATAACTCATTGTCTAAAATTGTATTTTACCGATATCAGCTTTATTTTGCCCTGAAATAGGGCAATTGTACGCTGGCGGTGACCCTATGGCATAGTAGAGAGCAGAGTCTCCAGGCATTATGGCAAACTTAGATTAGGGGTTTGGCCGTTGAGTCAAGGACGAATTCCATATAGGCTGTGGGATTTCAAAATTGTAAGGTGTACCATCTAGCTCAGAAGTAAGACAAAGAGATGAGTCATGACTTATAAAACTATTTTGAAACTCATTGATTATACCCATGCATTTCTATATATTTTATGATAATTTTTTTTTCATAATGCTCTCACTTATTTTACATTAAGTATGTGTTAATTTTGGATTGTACTACATACCAGTACTTTTGAGTACCGACCCCCTATCTACAAGTTTCGAGGTTCAGTCTCAGGGTCCAGCTCAGTCGCAGATTATTCCCAAATTTTTAAAATTTGGTGAGCCTCTCTTACACTGGAAGGCATTCTATCTATATTTAATCTTAGTTAGTTTATGGTCCAGATGAGGGCCTTGATAGTTAGTTTTTTGTAGAGCCTTGGTAGATGAGATTTGAGTATTGTATTGTCATAACTTCGTTGACACATTTTGAATTATAAGCTTTCATTGAATATTATTATATCTTCCGCACTTTGATTTATATATGAATTATGCTTACAATAGTATGCTAAGGGGGTCTCTCGGGCCTTTGTGGTTTGTGATGCCTGTCACGGCAAGGGCCTTAGCTCGAGTCATGACAAGCTTGGTATCAGAGCACGGTTCATGATCCCAGGGAATCTACGAAGCTATGTATAGTAGAGTATTGCTTATGGGTATATTGTGGACCAAACTTATAATTAGGAGGCTACCAGGAATTTAGGAGATATTTTTTATTCTTTCATGCTCTAGATAGTGCAACAAGTTTCTCCATATGAAAGTTATCCAAATTCTTTCCTTGCTTGAATTTGATAGGCCATGTCTCGTTATCGAGGTGGCACAAGTTCAAAAGTTTATATTCATAATGATATGGACCTTTCGAATAGAGTTATCCATAAAATCCTAAAATAGTACAAGGACTTGAGATGAGTCCATTAGTGTGTCAAGTGTATTGACTCAAGTTTATACCACTATCTATATTAATCATATGGGTGAGCTAAGAGTAAGAAGTATGTTCAGTCCCTTTTCAGAAGCTTTGGTGCAGATGTCACACTTAAGGGTGATGATATGTAGCAGAATATTGGAATGATATTTCCATCTGAGTGGTAGTATATGTTAAGGTGTTAAAATCTATGAGTAGTAAAGTGGTCCCAAAGTTAGTGGTATGAAGTCATACTTTTAGAAGTTAGAGAGAGGGTAACTCTTGAGTGAAAAAGGTTGTTGTGCTTGCGTAACCTTTGAGTAGATGAAGGTATGACCTTTTATGGTGATTGGCTATAGTTGTAGCATAATTTATAGATTTATGGTATTTAGAAGAGGATATGATTATTTATGATGATTAGAACTTAGTTTAAAGAGGGAAAGAACTCATGATGCATACTTAGTGTAGTAGACAAATTAATCTTAGGTTCTGACTGAAAGACGTAGATTGGCTTGTAATTTATAATTTTGCATTCAAGTGGGAAATCTAAGAAGGTGGAACTCATTGATGGTTTTAGAATTTTGAAGGTAGTTAGGATGTATGCATAGTTAAGTGGATATGATTTGAGAAATTAGAATATGTTAATAGATCATAATAGGTTATAGTATAAGAGTAAAGTCGACTATTTTTATTATGTGACTTTACCCCTCTTAATTCTCTTTTATCTAACAGTTGTAAGCTAGTACAATATGTGAGAAGGCATATCTTAAATATTAAGGTGTAGTATTAACGTTGTGGAGAAAAATGTGCATGTATGTCATAGTTAAAAGAAGTAAGGAATTTAGGTTTATTTCTCTATTCGGTGGACTAGTATATTATATGGGATATTTCATCAGTTGTACATGATTGGTGCTAGACACTAGGTTTGGACTTTAGATATGGTTTTTGGGGGTAGAAATGTTAACTCAAGGGTAGTGATACGAGAATGGTGGGAGTAAGTTTGTAGGTTTGATTTGATGTGTGCCATAAACTAGGTTTGAAACTTGTGGAAAACATGAGTGGGAAAAAAATTAAGATATATATACATGAGGACTAGTTTTAAAATGGTGAATTGTGGTTGAGTCACTAGGTTGATAAGAGCGTTGGGTTTATAATAATAAGTTGAATCCTAGGTAGCTTGTTGTCAAATGAGGTCCTAAGTGTATAAGTGTCATGTATGGCTAGTTCATGTTCTTGAATTTCATATAATGGAAAAGGCTTGATAGATGCTATATGGTGTTGTTTAGAACTGAATTGAGGGAAATATAGATTGACGGTGTGAGCTCTTGGTCTAGTTTTAAAAAATTCATCAAGTTGTGAGGATATTCAATTAGAAGTGTAATGCTTGTATGCTAAGTAGTGAAGAATTATTTGTTATGTGTTAAAAAGGGTGAATGTGTGTGCTTATGAGAGAGTGAGTTTTATGGTGATGCCTATGCAACCTTGCAAAAGTTAAGATTAGTATCCATTAAGGGTAGTATTTTCATATTATAGATATCATGGGAGTTTGGTGTTCATGTGTAAGGTGATAACACTATTGTGCTGAGTGTTGTGCTTGTAGATATAATGAGAGGATATGTCCTCAAGTCTAGAATGGGGACTTTGATCTAAGGAGGAGATGATGAATTAAGGTAGTTCCCAAATTTTCCAATGGTGGCAAGTTTTAGGGAAGAGTCATGATAAATCTATTCCTATTCAAGAAAACTCCCCCTACTTAAATTTAAAAGGGACATCTATCAGTGCCTTATGTATTTAATTTATGCCTATGCTGGAGATTTGAGTTCTTTACTCAACTTATGTCCTAGTTTGGACTTCCAAACAAGAAGCAATAATGTTCCTCAACAATCCAAGCTCTTAAGTATTCAAGCTCCATGTTATGATTGCTCGTGATCCATAAATCCATGTCTTATATCATGCTTAGTTCTAAGAAAATATGTTTTCTATCTGTACTAATAATTTTATGTCGGGTCTAGCCTAGAGATATAAGGTTTATCAAACATATGGTCATTCTCAGCTCTTAAATTAAGAAGCTATAGATTCGAGCAGCAATCCCCGTGTTATACCTTGAATAATAAATTTTGGCTTTATGTTGTACAACTCATGATGTGTGCACTCATATCTCTCATTGTGCCCAGTTTGAAGAACTCACGCTAAATTATATTTATTCTCAAACAACTCTCTATGTATGACCTAGGTGGTTTCTATGAGGTATTTCATGCCTATTGTACCTTCTCTCACATCGCAGGTCTCACCTTGATGATAGTGGCTATGGAAGGTAATGTCATAAGTAAGGGAGTAGATATTCTTTGATGTGAAAATTTTTTGTGTGGCTATTCAACTTAAGGTTAAAGGTAAAGAGGGAAGAGGGGTATGAACATTTGTTACGTAAAATAGTTAGGAAGAGGATATGTGGAAAAAACCTTTGTGAGAATGATTGAAGTTGCTAGTTTTTAGTGGGGAGATCTATAAAATGGGTGTAGTAGAGATAGGCTTGAATATTGTGATTTATAGATACACAAAAGAATGTTCTATGTGGTTAGTAATCCTCGATTTAATACCTTGAAGTTGTTTGATTATAGTGATTAGGCGAAGTAATTTTCTTAAAGGGGTGTAGAGTATAAGGTCCCTTATCTTAAGCTAACACTTTTTTACTATGGGTTATTCTTCAACATGGAAGTATGATTTAGTTAGAATTAAGCTCTTATAGTTATGTATTTAGTGAGGGAACTGTAAGATTCAGATGTTGAAATGTGGTAATCGTAGCTGAAAGCATAGTTGAGAAGCGTCACAAAATTTAAAGGCTATTAGACATATCATTTTAGGATGAGAATGTTTCTATTCTATTATTATGTCCTATGATCTCAGTTCATGTCTTATACCAAACTTAATCAGGCTGAGGATTCTTAGAAAAATTCATACCTTACAATGTTATGATTATGTGTCATAGAACACATGCCAAGATCATTTCTATGTCAAGCCTCATTATCTCATGCCTCATGCTTGCACGATTCACTTGGTTATGTCATGAAGCTCCTCTTGAATGCCTATATGTTTTATTCCTAATGTGGGATTACGTCCTTTATTCCATACTTTAATAACTTCAACAAATTCCTACCCATCATTCAGGATGAATGATTCCAATGGGGAGATAATGTAACACCCCTCATTTTCATACTAGAATTTGAACCGTCATTCCTATGTGTACAGAGCTGAGCTCAAAGATTCAATGTCAGTATGAGTGGGATGATCAAATCTAAAGTGTGGTTATATCTTTGGAGGTCAAGTGAGATCATAAAAATCTCCTAACTCAAAGACGGTTTGAGAACCTTTCTATCGATAGAGTTTTAGCTAACATACTAACTTGGGTCAACTTCTAACGACCATTTCTTCTATAATGTAACAATTTAGGAGGCCTACTATATATCAAATGAAATATCTTCGAGTCTTCTTTCCAACACATCCAATTTCAAATTAATCCAATATCAGAGTAGAATGTTATGTTTATTTTAATTCGGAGTGTTCTTCTATCAACTAGGTGACGACTAAGCTGACAAGCCATAACTTAGGTGAAGACTAAGTTGGCGAGCCATCAACTAAATGATGAGCCACCAGCTCTAGTTGTTAGTCTAGGTTAGTAAATGGTAAATCCCAACTTGTAAGTCACGACTAGGGTGACGAGCCGCCACCTAACTGATGGGCCATCAACCTTGTCATCAACTAAAGAATTTTGGCAAATTGTTTTGGTTTCTTTAGGGGTATTTTAGTATTTTCCTCACCTCAAACCCTACCCCATGACTTAAAAACACTTTTTAAACGTCAATTACCCATTGTATGTCAGTTTTTCATCGTTCATTTTCCTCTCCACTCTCAAGAGAGCAAAGTTAGGGTTATTTTCAAAAACTCATGCTTGCAAGGAATAGATTCAAGAGGTCTCAAATTTTCGTTCATAAAAAAGGTATGATTTACTGTTTTGCAAGCTTTTAGAATATGTATTATGTATCCTTTATAATGGGTTTTGAAATTATTAAAGAGTATGCATTGGGAACCCCATTTTGTGATAAAATCCAGTTTAAACTACTGGGATTTTCCCTATACTTGAATTATGTTCATGTGTATGGATGTTATGATCTTAAGAAATTATATGAGAGCATGATTTACAGAATTCCCTATCATGTTATGAAATCCATTGTCTTAATGTGTTGTTGTTTTTTATATGAATGGTTAAAATCTTGAGTTTAAATGTTTTCACTATCAATTGTGGATTTGCATCACTTTACAATCCAATGAGAGGGTGCTTTTTTTTGGTTAAATTTTTGGGATTTTTATTTATCAAAAATAAAACACCTAAAAAGTCTTAAGCAAGAATGGACCAACCCATCCAATTAATAGCCCAAATACAAAATAATTCCTAAAAATTATGGATCCTACCCGGTCCAACTCAAAATAAAATAAAGAGAAAATGAAAAAAAGGACAATATATAAAATCAATAGGGTTTTTGAATTGGACTGTTCTTTTTCATTTGCTGCCTCCATCGTTGTTGCGATGTTTCCCTTTGTCAACCATCGCTTCTCTCTTCTTCAACTTTGGATCATCAGAAAAGTACCTTGTCCTCCATTGCATGACTCTTGTCTCAGCTTGCATAAGTAAGTTTCCTTCTTGACTTCCCCTTTGCTCTTTGTTTACTGATGGAGATCCTTGTATTTGCACTAATTTCTTGATCTTTAGCCTTTTCAGTTCTGTTCTCCAGTGGACATGATTTAGTCTTGATTTTTGTAATATGTCACGGGATCTAGTCAGAGGAACAATGTCAACTCTTCTAAGTAAGTAACTCACACCATATATCGTTGTAATACATCGAAGCTTTGATGTGTTATAACTGATATCCCCTCTATTCTGAAGACATTATTGGTAGGGAGATAATGGGATGCTCGAAACCAGGATTGTTTGGAATGTACTTTGTTCCTCAGGTTCTTGAAGCTCAACCAGACCATCAGAACCCCCTTTTTACTGAGAGACTTTTTTTGTTGGCTGTTGTATACTAGGCTACTTAGCTGATTCACCTTTTTTGTCATTATGTGATAAGCAAATATAGCGTCTTGTAAAAACTTAGCTTAAGACTTCTCGGCTCTTTCACCCCTTTTATGGTGACAATCTTATATAAGGGCATTGTAGTTTATCACTATCAATAATTTTCTTTCATGTTGATGTATCTGCTAAACTATTATAAATATAAAGTCTCCAATATCCAGGGCCCAATTAGAAAAAAATCAGCTAACGGATTTCCTTCTTTGAATATATGTTGATATTGAACTTGCTTGCCTGTTATCAAGTCCCATATTTGTTGTACATAACCTGGTATGCTCTATGGACAGTCCCAATCCCTTGTTAACATCCTTTGCATTGCCAATGAGCCTGTCTGCATAATAATATTTCATACCTTATATGATTGGAGTGTTTTTCTGCATTTAGGATAGCAATTGCTTCAGGTTCCATATTATTGGTCTCTTCTATTATAGCCGCCTCAGCATGCATTAAATCTCCTTTGTCATTTTTTTAGGCAGAAAGAATATGAACTACATCCAGGGTTCCCTCTTGAGGCATATGCGAGGATGTTTTATTAATTTGTAAATACTTTTGTTTCATGATAAAGAATTGTATGCGATTGATGAAAGAGATGACCACTATATGTTACAATATTGAAAAAAGAGTGTTTTTGGAACAATTTTTCATGTGTTTTAAAATAAGAACTCTTATGTGACGTTAAATCTCTTGGGTGGTCATTAATATGCTTTGAAATAAGAAGGGCTATAGATATGATGTGGTATGAAAAGAGTGACTTGAAATTCTAAAATTAGGCTTAAAAAGAGTTAGAGGGTTACTCGAAGAAGTCATGAGTTCAGATAACTCATTACCTGAAACTGTGTTTTGCTAATACAAGTTTTATTTTTCCATGAAATAGGGGGATTGTATGCTGGTGACGCCCCAATGGCATAGTAGAGAGTAAAGACCCTAGCATTTACTGCAAACTTGGGTTAAGCGCGTGGCCGCTGAGTCAAAGGAGGATTCCATATAGCCCATGGGATTTCAAAATTGTAGGGTGTACCATCTAGCTCAGAAGTAAGACAAAGAGTTGAGTCAAGAGTTACAGAAATGTTTTGAGATCATTAATTCTGCCTATGTATTTCTATATATATTATGCTAAATTGTTTTCATAATGTTGTCACTTATTTGACATGAAGTTTGTGATAGCTTTGGATTTTTCTACATACCAGTACTTTTGAGTATTGACCTCCTATCTGTAGGTTTCGAGGTTCAGTCCTATTGTCCAGCTCAATAGTAGATTATTCCCAGTTTTTTAGAGTTTGGTGAGTCTTCCTTACACCAGAAGTCATTCCATCTATACGTAATCTCAGTCAGTTTATGGTCCAGCCAGGAGCGTTGTCCCGGCCTAGATAGTTAGTTTTTAGTAGAGTCTTCGAGGATGGGATTTGACTATTGTATTGTCATAACTTCGTTGACTCATTTTAAATTATAAGTTTCCACTGAATATTATTATAGCTTCCACACTTTAATTTATGTATGAATTATGCTTACGATGGTATGCTAAGGGGGTCTCTCAAGCCTTCGTGGTTCGGGATGCCCATCACGGCTAGGGCCTCGGATCGGGTTGTGACATATACATTTATGATTAGAAATCTAACTTTACGTTATTTATATTTTTTGAATAATGTATGGTTTGAATTACTTTGTTGGAAGCCGTACTTTTTCATAGCCAAGCTAAATCGACCTAATCATGCCCGAGAAGATTCCACCATCCCATATAAAGTATATTGCAGCTACCACAACACTGTTTTAGAAGATGCAATATACCCTGGTGGTATATCCATGTACACATCCTCCTTAAGAACGTCCTATGAAGAAAGATATTTTCAAATTATAGTGGTGCAATGGTCAGTCTGTTGCTGCAACAAATAAAATGTCTCCAACAGTAAATAGGTTTTATCAGATAAAAGGTCTCTTCATAGTCTACACCATATGTTTTTGTGTATCCTTTCCACAAGCCTAGCCTTATATCTATCAATAGATCCACCTTCCTTGTGATTAATGGAGAAAACCCATTTGCACCCTACTGTCTTCATTCCTTCAGGTAATGGCTAAACAAATCTCTTTATCTGTTGAAAAATGATAATTGTCTTTAACATATATGATTAAGTAGAGAGTTTGGAAGCGCCATTTGAGATAGTTTTGGACTTTTGTGAAATATATTATATGGAAAAATATGAATAACTGATACCCCCACCAGTTTTAAAAAATGGTTAAATGGAAGTATTTTTCAAAAGAGTACTAATTGTACGTGCGTAAAATATATAAATTTCATTGTTTCATCTCTTCTATCTCCATATTATGTTTGTTAAGGTTGCTAAGTTGAATTTTTTTGGTTGAATTTTGAGGCTTATTATTGTACTGCAATTTCAAGTTACAAATTTGGATTCAATTCTACATATGTTCTGTTTGGAAAAAGTTCTAGGAGTTTATGTTGAGAATTGGGCATCAATTCCTCAGACTTAATTATAGTAAAATAGCAACACTGACTATATGCAGTGTTTAGATTAGTTTGGGTTTATGTTGACAATTTACCCTTTGATAAATGTAATTAATTAACTTTCATAAGGGGTGTGCGCACACATAATAATTAAACTATGATGAATTGGCCATAAGTTGGTTTGGTGATGTTCTTTTCAATAGCTTGCCTGGAAACACGTACGTTACTAATCTAACATAATATATCCTAGTTAAGTGTGGTAAAGTAAAAGAACGAAAAACCCATCTAATTTAAAAGGGACATTCATCTTCAACTGGTGAATTTTTTCTGTTAGCAATAGAAAATTTTTGAAATAAACAGTAGTTATACAAGTTTAAGGGACAAGAAACCAATAACAAGTAAAAAATCTGTAATTTTGGCCCTTTTCGGCATTTGTTAGCATTTATAGAGATTTTCCTGGTTGATTATTGGATATGACAAGAGATTTTGGGTTAAAATTGGTTGGTTTAATGTTTTCTAATTTTTTGGCTTAAAACATTTGGTGACATGTCATTAAAAGCTAATTGGATTGACTTTTTGAGTGAAATAAATGATAAGCGACCTTTCTGATACAAAATTTAAATGATGTTTTTTTTAGTGAAATAACAAAATAAGAAACTTATCTTATACAAAAGAATGAAAGTGACTTTGAGGACGTGTTTTCATTAGTTGTGTGACCATATAAGAAATAAACTTAATAAGCCTAGCGTTAACTCAAAAACACAGCAGTTGCAAAGGATAAGATATTCGTTGTTATCCTTACAAGCAAGAAAAACAATCCTCAAGTTCAAAAATAAATAAATGCATTTCTAGAAATACAATGGATAGATTCATGAACGATAACGTAACTCCCCCACCAGTAAAATCTTGAACACGCAGATTGTTGTTCATGATTTTATTCAAATTGAAAACTATACCTGAACATATGGTAACCATTAGAATTTTAAGAATACGATAAAATAAATTCGAGGATTCAATATCTACATCATGTGATAATTAGCTGGTTTTCATGTCAAATATTGTAGCAAAATAAGGAGAAACTAAAACCAATGCAAATGTTTAAGACAAGTATTGCAATATGTCCTTTCTGCATAGAAGTATTAAAATCAGATAATCAAATTATGATTAAGAAGACTCAGTAATAGTGCAGCTATTCTTTGGCATGGTAGCTAAAATATCGAATAAAGTGATGCAGATTCACTATACATGTAGGACTGCATGCCAATAGAGAATAGCCCTATCACTGCTTCACTTATAATTCCAAGATCATATATTGTCAGCCATCTACCTGCTCTTCTTTCTCATTTTTATGTTTCTGCTTCATCACAACAAAGCCCTTTAATGCTTTTATATAGCATTTTTGTTCAGTTTAAGAGGTGGAATAAACCCCTGGAGAATCGACATATACTATAATTTGTGTTATGGCCAGTGCTGCTTCTCTAGGGTCAGCAAAATAGGGGTAACTTTCATATCCCTTTAAAATTCCATAAGATACTTTAATAATATATGTTCATCAGATTTTCCAGTTGCATTGTCCATGATGTTTTTGGTAAAATACAGATAAAAGATAGCTTAAGGCTAGAGATGCTACATGATTTTGCGTATAGAATTGTTCCATTTGACTATTGGAGGGTTGTGACTGTGGAGGCAAAAGGTCCTTCGAACAACATATCCTCTGTCATATTCCTCATTTTCCTCTTCTTTTTTCTATGTCAGGTTTAGTTTTCTTACTAGGATTTTATGTTGCTATTTCATTTCCCAATCTTTCTGAAATCAAGAATGGGTAATTTTTTTCGCAAGTACTTTTTACTCTAGTATGTTGTCATTTATGCACATTTACATATCAAAATTTTTAGACATTATATTCTATATTTTTATTTTCCTTGAGTTCAAGAAAAATTTCCTTGATTTCTAGTATTTCTTTTTCTTGAGTTCCAGAATATTTAACATAATTACCAACATATTTTCCTTGAGTTCCAACAAATTTTTCTTGACTTGTTCATACTTTGGAGTCCGGACAAATTAAAATCCAAATAAAGTAAAAAGGGCAAAAAGAACCTAGTTGTGAGCTAGCCCAACTAGGACCAAAATTCACATACCTTCATCATCCTGGAATAATTATTCACAAACTTGGAACTCTAGGAAATACTATGGCTTTTGAACTGATAATTAATTTTTAATAATATGTAACAGGTCATTAAGTTGATATATACAAAAGGCCACATTAATATTTATAACTTGAAATTTAAATTATTTGCAATGACAGTGTATATTACTTAAACTCATATATAAAATATAATGTTCTAGTACAAGTTGTGTGATGCTAGAACATGCGGCAAAGCATTTTCCTTGAGAGACTTGTTGATTGAGAAAACTAAGATGGTCGACAATAATTATTTTTTCTTTAGATGAAATTATCATTAATAATTTATCTATATTCAGTAACACTACATAATTTCCAACACTTGAATAGTGCTTGAAATGAGCCCATAAGACCTTTGAACCAAAAATAAACAACTTTAGGTTGGGTTTGAGTGGGTTGGAGCATTTTTAGGCTTAGAAAATGCCTGTACGATGCGAAGGGAGCACCATGGGGCAGCCCCATGCCACAATGGCCTCCTCAAAGGGCTACTTCCTTGCCAACACGGTGGGTTCTACACGGCGATGGGGGCAGCTTCATGATAGGGGTCACGTCGTGTAGCCTCCCTCCCTCGATGGGGTTGCGCCGCGAGCCTGACCCCGCGCGATGACGGTCGCGCCGTACCCCTCCCCTTTTCATCTATAATGCTCCATTTTTATAATATTTTAAGGGTCCTAGGGTCTTTTCACACCCTTAAGTCATTTCCAATTCCTTATGTACGTGAATTGGGCCTTAAAAATGACTTTATACCTCAAAAATCACTTTTGCTTCATTCAAATCGGAAGAGAGGAGAAAAACACCAAGGGCTTAAGGTTCCCACACTAATAGAGATCAATTACAATAATTTATATCCATTTTAAGGTATGTAGAATTATCCTAGTACTCATAAGAAAAATTATGATTTCTTTATGAATTTCAAAGTGTATTTATGTATCTGTATATGTATGATCTTTGAGAATCAATTTAAGAGCGTGATTTATGGCATTCCCTATTTCATGTTAAAATCTATTTACTTAAAAATGTTATGGGTTTCTCAAATGCAAGATTAAAGGCTTTAGTTTAATGCTTTACTATAAATGGCTAATTGACTTGGTTTTATTTTCCAAGAGAGGGTGTTATCTTATTTTTTAAATGCTCTTTGGTGATTAAATGAGGATTTCATGTGATTTATAAAAGAGATGACCACCTCATGTTAAAGTCATTAAAAGAAAATGTTTTTGCATAAGTTTTCACATGCAGTGTGAAATAAGAACTCTTATATGACATTTAACTCTTTTAGGTGGTTATTAGTTGATGTGTGAGTAGAAACTAACACATTTGAGGCTTTTAACGAAGAATAATTGTAAGGTCTTAAGAAACTTTTTTTTATTTTTGATTGTTTTATCTTTGATTTTGTAGTAGAAGCCAAGATGCAAGAGAACCAACAGGGATGGAAGCAAAAGAGTTGAAATCTGAAGAAGATAGAAAAGAAGTATGGCTGACGACATTCCTGGTAAATCGTCAGCCCTGTGATAAGTTATCAGATATACCATCATCCTTAAATAGTGAATGGACCTTAGCTGAAAGTCGTGACAACATTTCTTGATAAGTTGTCAAAGAGTTAATAAGTCGTCATAGTCGCCATTAGCCTTAGGCAGAACATATGAGCTGAGGTGGAGAAGTGACGACATTGTTTGATATTTCATCATATTTCTGATAAGTCGTTAGGATTCAACATCAACCTTAAACAGGAAGCACTAAAAGTGAAGAGGGAGCTGACGACATTTGTGATAAGTCGTCAAACTCTTGATAAGGTGTCACGAATGTCGTCGCCTAATTTGAGGAATTATTAAACTCTGTGATTTTGTTTCCTTATTAAGGATGAACTATAAAAAGTATTGTTTAGGGTTTTCTAAAGCAGATCTGAACATAATTTTGGAATACGTGTATTTTGTTATTTTTCTCTCTAGTTTCTTGGCTTGAAAAATAATTAACTTTGAAGAGATTTTCATAAATATTTTGGAATTTCTATTGTGATCTAATCAGAGAATCACTAGTTATTATTCATCTTGTGGTAAGTTCATCTTTCAAGTTATGAATACGTCTAGTTGTTTCGCTTATTACATTATGAGTGGCTAAATCCCTTTGACCCGAATTATGGGATCTATGGGTTAAGTCTTGGTAAGATGCTATGTGTTTTCGATTCTAAAGGTAATAGGACTCCTTGATAATTCTGAGATTTTAATTATTGTCTATTGGTTGCAAACGATAGATAGCACCTGCTTTGATTTACTTGAGATAAGAAATCAAATATAGTAGGAAGTGAATTATTGACAGGGACTTGGAAACATTAAACTTCCATTTAATAATCAATGTTGTAACAAGGTTAATTAACCTTAGGTAAAGTCTGATTAGTAAATATAAATTTCCTAAGTCTGAGAGGATTAGTTAATTAAATGTTTAAGTAGGTCGAGAGACATTTAGGCATAACTTTGATGAAGACAATCTATTGTTCCTACCTACTGTGAGAATTTTGAATCACTATTAGCATCTATCAAGTACTAAAACCCATAGTGAACATAGTTCTGGTTTTCCATAAACTTTTGATTACAAACACTGTAACTAAAGTGACCAATAATTATTTGCTAATCTCCAAAAACCCCATTTTTTTTGCCAGTTGTTTGAATTCAACTTGTAGCAATAGTTTTAAATTAGTTTAATCGTCACTCACATTGTTCCCTATGGATTCGACCCCAACTCAAAAATTTGGGTAAATATATTGACGACGACCGCCTTGTACTAAATTGACGTGAAAATTGAGCGTTATAAAAAATGTCACCGTTGTCAGGGAACAATTTGGCGTATTGAGTTGGTTTGGAATTCTAGTTTACTTGCTTGAATTCAAACTTGTAAGTATTTGTTTAGTTTATTTTTTTTATTTTCTTTTACTCTTTTTTCTCACACATTTCTTGAGATATCAGCCTGGATAGATAGTTTTTTGAGTGATGACGATTCTTGTCACTGTTCTAACTGGGGAACAAACTGTTACTTGGTATTTGTCTTGTGGTCAAAGTGATCATTCTGAAGATATGTGTGTTATCATGATTCAAACGAATAAATTAATGAAATGAATTTTAGAGAATCAAGCATAGTTGTGGGTAGAGCTGAAGGATTTACCGCTGCCACCATGTCTACAATGGCTAAACAAAGAAGAATATGAGGAGGACATTAGCCAATTTATGGGAAAAACACAAGAATCACAGCCACTCGATTGCCATCTCAATCTTGAGACTAACATTGAGAAGGTGAATAAAAGTGAGTGTGTAGTAGATAGTGTAAATTTTGGAGTAGAATTAGTTGGTCCTCACTCAAAGTATTTTACCACATTATATTTAGATGATATCTTACTTGTGGAATCATTTAAAATACTGTAAGAGTGTGAAAATGAGGAAGAAAAATCCTATATTCTTTATTTTACACTTGAAAAGCAACATAAAAACACACCTCACTTTAAGGCTGAGTGGTTTACCATGCTCAATCCATTACTCGACTTCTTAATTTTTGTATAACCCCCTATGATAGAGGAAAGAATAAGGATTCCTAGTTGGGGGTGAAATTCATATTCTCAAGGTAGAGGGAAAAGCTGAGTTGGGTCATGCCGCGACATTAAATCAAGTGCTTCTTAGGAGGAAACCCAAGGTATTTTATTGTTTGTATTCTTATTATATGATTGGCATTAGATCTTCGCACCCATGGTGCCACAGGTATGTTTCTAACTCTATTGCTTTGGTTTGATGCATTGGGGACATTGCATGATTTTAAGTTGAGGAAGGGGCTACTTATGGGTGCTGATGTCCTTTGGGGTTTTTGTTGTCGTACCTCTTTTCCCCGAAGTCTTGTTCCTAGTAGAGCCGGCATGTTTAGGCCTATTATGTTTGTTTTGTGATGTGTTGTGATCAACTGGGGAAAAAATGAGTACCTTAGGCAGTTAAAATGTTTTTGTTAATTTTTGAACACCTCTCCAATGGTCTATTTTATAACTGTGTGATATGCATTTATGTGTGACCACTGTGCATTTTGTTATGGCATTAGTACTAGTGACATAATAACCACTGCTAAATAATTGCATGAACCGAATGGGTAGTAGCTTATGATGTACCTTTGTGCCATGTGTGTGTGAGATACTACCTAGTTATCGTTGTGTGTTAAATACAAAACTTGCCCAGTTGGTCTTGCCTTGGTTGTAGGATAGCGTATAGGAAAAGATCATAGGTCATTGATATTAGCCAACTTTTAGCCTAAATGACCTTCCCTATATACATAATATCCCTTGATCCCTATTTTGAGCCTGAATAGCCTATTTCTTTTATGAAACCTATCACCATTCCATTTATATCGTAATGAACCTATTTTGGCCCTGGTTCTCCTTGGACACTGTGCACCTTGACTTAGGCAAATGGCCTAAGTTAAGCGTGGCTATCATAAGGGCGCCTAATGTAAAATGAGCATGAAGAAAGGTAGAATAAAAGAAAAGAATAAAAAGCTGGGTGCGGTGGAAAAAAATAATAAAAGAAAAGTTGTGAAAGAAAAAAAGAGAAGAGATTGTAGAAAAGATCGCACCCATCCTGAATATATGTAATCAAGAAAAGAGAAGAATAAAAAAAGGTTAATAAGTGAGACCCCAGAAGCTAGTGTAGTATCAAGGAGGCTTAGTCACTTTAAATATCATCAAGTATCATACCAGCCCCTAGCCTACATTACAAGACAAAGAGAAAACCTATAGTGATCCTAGTTGACTGTCTGAAATTCTTGTTAATGAAAATAAGGGCAAGCCTATAGTATTTGGCATACATTGATTGGTACTTCATTCTGAGAGTGAGTGTCTGGTGATTGTCCCCATGGTTACATATGTAATATCTGATATAAGTGAAGTGGGACTTCTTTGTAGTGAGGGCAAACTGGTTACGGTGCTAGTTGCTAACTTATTTGGATAGTGTAATCTTGAAACATGCATGGTTGTTGTTGCTGAGTTGATGTCATATCTTGATTCCTGTGTGCCCCATTGTTGTTCTTTAGTAGCATACACAATTGATTTGGAATTGACTAACCTTAGAGAAGGTAAAGATGGTTTTGAGATAATATATATAATTGACTGTCAAATGTACTTTGTGTCCTCTTGGTTGTGTTTTAGTTGCTTGAGAACAAACAATTATTTTAAGTTGAGGGTGTTGTTGTGTGAGCAGACGCTAATACATTTGAGGCTTTTAACTGAGAATAATTGCAAGGTCTTAAGCAACTTTTATCATTTTTTATTGTTTTATCTTTCATTTTGCAGTAGAAGCCAAGATGCAAGAGAACCAACAAGGATGGAAGCAAAAGAGTTGAAATTTGAAGCAAATAGAAGGGAAGTAAGGCTGACGACATTCCTGATAAGTTGTCAGCCCTGTGATAAGTTATCAGATATACCATTATCCTTAAACAGTGAATGGACCTCAGCTGAAAGTTATGACGATATTTCCTGATAAGTCATCAAAGAGTTGATAAGTCGTCAGAGTTGCTGTCAGCCTTAGGCAGAACATGTGAGTTGAGATGGAGAAGTGACGACATTGTCTGATATGTCGTCAAATTTCTAATAAGTCATTAGGATTCATCGTCATCCTTAAGCGGGAAGTGCTAAAACTGAAGAGGGAGCTGACGACATTTGTGATAAGTCACCAAACTCCTGATAAGGTGTCACGAATATCGTCGCCTAATTTGAGGAATTATTAAACTCTTTTATTTTGTTTCTTTATTTAGGATGAACTACAAGAAGCATTGTTTAGGATTTTCTAAAGCAGTTCTGAACATAATTTTGGAACACACGTATTTTTTTTATTTTTCCCTCTAGTTTCTTGTCTTGAAAAATAATTAACTTTGAAGAGATTTTCATCAATATTTTGGGATTTCTATTGTGATCTAATCAGAGAATCACTAGTTATTATTCATCTTGTGGTAAGTTCATCTTTCAAGTTATGAATACGTCTAGTTGTTTCGCTTATTACATTATGAGTGGCTAAATTCCTTTGACCCAAATTATGGAATCTATGTGTTAAGTCTTGGTAAGATGCTATGTGTTTACGATTCTAAAGGTAATAGGACTCCTTGATAATTTAGAGATTTTAATTATTGTCTATTGTTTGCAAATGATAGATAGCACATTCTTTGATTTGCTTGAGATAAGAAATCAATATAGTAGGAAGTGAATTATTGACAGGAACTTGGAAACACTAAACTTCCATTTAATAATTGACGTTGTAACAAGGTTGATTAACCTGAGGTAAAGTCTGTTTAGTAAATATAAATTCCCAAGTCCGAGAGAATTAGGTAATTAAATGCTTAAGTAGGGCGAGAGACATTTAGGCATAACTTCGATAAAGACAATATGTTGTTCCTACCTACTGTGAGAATCTTGAATCACTATTAGCATCTTTCAAGTACTAAAACCCATAGTGAACATAATTCTGGTTTTCCATAAACTCTTGATTACAAATATTGAGACTAAAGTGACCAACAATTATTTGCTAATCTCCAAAACCCCCCATTTTATCTTTTTGTGCCAGTTGTTTGAATTCAACTTGTAGCTATAGTTTCAAATTAGTTTAATCGCCACTCACTTTGTTTCCTATGGGTTTTACCCCAACTCCAAAAGTTGGGTAAATATATTTACAACGAACGCCTTGCACTAAATTGATGTGTAAGTTGAGCGTTCTCATTAGCATGCTCTAAAAAAAAGAGCTATGGATAGGACATGATGTGAGATGGATTGAAAGTTTAGGTATGATGGTACCTAATGAAAAATACCCTTAATATGAAAGGAATAGATGTTTATTATCATGAAGCACGATTTTAAAATCCTAAAATTAGGCTTAAAGAGAGCTAAATGGTCACCCGAATAAAGCACGACTATAAAGACTCATTTCTGGTGTGTTTTATCGACGCGTGTATTATGATATGTTATCATGAAAGGGGGATAACTTAAGTGTCCTGAGAGTAGGATGCATACTGTATGCATGTAAGGGGGTACACCATTATACAGAAACTCAAATCCTTGTGGAAATTTTGGATTAAAGGCTTAGCCGATGAGTTAATGATGGACCCATAGAGCCCATGATGTGATAGAATTATAGCGTGTAACGATGAGTTAATGATGGACCCATAGAGCCCATAATGTGATAGAGTTATAGGGTGTACCATCTATCTTAGAATTTAAAAGCGACGAGTTGTGTCTATGTTTTACAAGAATGATTTGAATCTCATTAATAATACACATGTGTTTCGATCTCTATTAAATTGTACTATTTTCACATTGCTCTTGATTATTTTATATGAACTATATATCTAGTGTTTGGATTGTTCTACATACCAATACATTCCATGATTGACTGTCCTCGGGGCGGCTGCATTGTCTCATAATATAGGTTTTGAGGTATAGTGCAACAATAGACCTCTTTCAGAAATGGGAGCAGGTAAGCCTCCCTTATTTCAGAATATATTTCTTCATATATTAGTCTCTTTCAGTTTCATGGTCCAATCGGGGCCCTTGTCCCAGCATAGACAGATAAGTTTTAAGTAGAGACTTCATATACTGGATTGGGTTTTGTGTTTTAGTATGACATGATGTATTAGTCTTGATTATGATACTTTGCCAATGTTTTGGTTTACCTTCTACTTATATATATGCATTATGCTTATGGTAGTATGCCACGGATCTCTCAAGCCTTTGTGTTTTGGGATGCACATTGTGTCTAGGGCCTCGATATCAAACCATGATTTAGAGACCCAGAGTATTTATGAAGTCGTGTCGAGTAGAGTCATTTTTATTGGTGTATAGTGCACCACACTTATAAGAGAGAGGCTACGAGGCATTTAGGAATGTTTCACCTTCTTTATGTTTTAGTTCGTGCTATAAAGACTCGTTACATGAAATTCTCCTAACATATGACTTTCTGCATTTTAGATCATGCTTCCTTGAAGAGCCAACATTAAGAATACCTCAGTTGGACCTTTTATTCCCATTGGGACACATGTTGAAGAGGCCCATCCTTCTTATGGTATACAAACCTAGTATAAAGATAATACTATAGAATTTATTGCTCTTCTAGAGCTTACAACAGTCTTAACTAGCCCTCCTAGAGCTTCTGAAGTAGGTAACAGCCATACCCAGTCTCCTTAGAGAGAGGTCTCAAATGTTGAGTTATATTAGTCTATCTATATGCTTGCTTAGCATATGGAATTGCAGTATCATAGGTCAAGAAATATTAGTTCTATCACTGGTTCTTCTGAGGAGGATCATCAAGGTTTTGTGAATAAAATGCAGAAAATATTTAGAGTCATGCAGGCTAGTGATATGGAGGGGTAGAGTTTACAGCTTATCTATTGAAAAAGGTGGCTTACCAGTGTTATGATGAGAGTGAAGAGTTAATAGATAGGGAATTTTAACTATCAGTATGGGGAGGGTTTTTGGATACTTTTATTTATCACTTCTTTCCTTGAAAATTAAGGAAAGTTACGATAGAGGAATTTATTAATTTGAAGTAGAGGAAGATGAGCGTCAAAGAATATGCATTGAAATTCACTCAACTATCCTATTATACTCTAAGATTGGTGTGCAATATGAGAGATCGTATTGGCATTTTTGCGTTTGGTGTTTTTGATAATTTGATGTTTGAGTGTAAGAAGGTAATGCTGAATAATGATGTGGATATCTCCAGGTTGGTTTTGTTTATGCAGCAAGTGGAGGAATAGAAGATGAGGCAAGCAAAACTAGATGACAGAAATATTAAGACAACTAAGTATGTAGGCCAAATAGTAGTCAGCATCAAGGTGGTAAATATGGCAAGAAATAGTCCAACAAGAAATTTGGGGCGATGCTCAGTCATCAGCTAGTGCGCCTGCACCGATACCTTCAAGTGAGCAATGGTCCAACCTGGTATTGGACCCCTGATGTAGGGCACTTAGTCTCAAGGGAGCGTGACTCTGTCCTTTAAATCCACCCCTCGATGTAACATTTGTGAAACAAATAACTCGGGGAAGTACCATATTAGAGACACGGTGTACTATACTTCCAGTCAGCCTATCCATCTCTAGAGGTATTGCACCTTAGGGAGGGGACATTTGGGGGTAGTAATACCCCAGCTACCACATCTTCTTCCTCTGTTGCTAAGAGAAATATTGCTGGATCAGGCATATGTCATAATCGGTTGTATGCCTTATCTACTCGCCAAGAC
Source organism: Capsicum annuum (assembly GCF_002878395.1). NCBI lineage: Eukaryota > Viridiplantae > Streptophyta > Magnoliopsida > Solanales > Solanaceae > Capsicum > Capsicum annuum. The sequence goes on along the minus strand of NC_061113.1, from coordinate 205,132,008 downwards.
TCAGAGGTTTCATAGATGTTGTTACATGTAAGTTATAGGTTTTCTCCCTTTATGTTTATGAGCTACTTGACTCGGGTCTACATTGTCTTCTATGACTCCTTATAAGACAGTGAGTTCTTATTTCAAACTTGAAAATAATTCTGAACCCTTCTCTGTCTCTACACCCGTTGGTAACTTTTTTGTTGCTAGATGAGTTTATGGGAATTATGTGGCATCTATTTTTCATTGGTATATTATGGTACACCTTGTAGAGCAAGACATGGTAGACTTAGATACGATTCTAAGAATGGATTGGCTTTATTCCTTTTATGCTATACTAGATTGTAGGACCATAATAGTTACATTCAGTTTTCCTAATAATCCCATCATAGGATGGGAGGAACATTTCTTGGCACCCAAGGGGAAATTCATAGCTTATCTTAAGGTCCGCAATATAAAATCTCTGGGTTATCTATACCATCTTGTTTGGGTCAAAGATTTCAATGTGTAAAGTCCTTCATTTTGGTAAGTCCCAGTAGTAAATAAATTCTCAGAACTCTTTCTTGATGATCTCCCAAGGATTCCCCCAAGATAGGAATTAGACTTTCGTGTTCACCTATTGCCTTATACACAACCTATTTTCATTCGGCCATATAGAATGGCTCCTACAAAACTAAAGAAATTTAATAAGTATTTATAGGAGCTTTCTTATAAAGGATTCCTTCATCCTAGCGTCTCTCCCTGTGGTGATCCCTTAGACTTCATGCATAAGAAAGATGGCTCCCTCCATATGTGTATAAATTACTGGCTGTTGAATAAAGTCACTGTAAGAATAAGTACCCACTTCCCAGGATTAATCATCTTTTTGACAAACTTCAGGGTACTAGATATTTCTCTATGATAGATCTTCATTCGAGTTATCATCAGTCGAAGGTTAGGGAGAGTGATATTCCTAAGAACGTCTTTCGATCCTGATACGGTCATTATAAATCTTTGGTCATGTCCTTTGTCTTAACTAATGCAACAAAAACTTTTATAGATCTCGTGAATAGGGTGTTCCGATAATTTTTGGATCTATTTATCATAGTTTTCATTGATGATATTTGTAACACCCCATACTCTTGGGCTAAAGTTGACCATCTTTCCTATGTTTATAGACCTGAACCCAAAGGTTTCTTCTTAGATATAAGTGTGACTAACATTTCCTTAGTGTGGTAACATCCTTGGAGATGAATATACAATATAAAATCTCTTAGCTCAAAAGTTAAGTTGAGCACTTTTCTATCGATTGACTTTTAGTTGATGATTTTTCTTCGGTCAAGTTCCAGTGACCATTTCTCCAAGGATGTCAACAGTCATGTGGCCTACTATATATCAAATTAAAGACCTTCAAGTCTTCTTTCTAAGTCCACCGACCGTTCATCAATCCGAGCCTGGAGTCAATGGTTATGAGTTTTTGAATGAGATATTGTCTAGGGTCTGCATTGGCCCTGTGCCAGAAAGATGCCTCAGCTATGCCTTGGCCATGTGAAGTACACCCTAAGGTTTTCTATGGCCATGCAACACAAAACCTTTTTGAAACATCAAAAAGAGTTCCATTTGATTTATTTTAAGGGCATAAAGGTCTTTTATCTTCCCATAATCATTCCCAACCCTATTTTGACAAAAATTAATCCTTAAAAATGTTTTTTTCACCTCAAAAATCCCTAATCATCTTCCTTTCAACAAGACAGGAGAAACCACCTAGGGTTTGAGGATTTTGAGCTCTAAAGGAAAATCTCTCTACGTTCTTTTTAAATTTTCTTTGTCAAAAGCTACGTGGGACTATCCTAAATCACATGGGCATAATTTTTACATTTTTAAAAATATTTAAAGTTATATATGTATGTATGTAATGAGTTTGGAAAATTTTTATAAGAGCATGCATCATGAATCCAATTTGATGAAAGTATGTATTTATCATGAGGTTTTTCCATAAGCTTGATTTATAATCATGCCCATACATGCTATGAGTATTGAAAAGTGATTTATGAGCATTATTTGTGAAATTCCCTTCCCCGTGATGAAATTCATTGTCTTAACATGTTACGAATTATGAAATGGGTTTGAGAGCATGAATTTTATGTCTTCGTTTTAATCATGAAAATTATGTGTGTCTAATGTTAGGGTTGTTTTATCATTGATGATCATTCTTGCGTTTAAATTCTTCTTGATTATTATACATGGTGGTTTGATGTATTTTTCAAAGAGGTGATTTCTATTAAAAATGCTATGGTTTCCTATTGAAGAAAACTGTATGTGATTAATAACAAAATTGACCACCATGTGTTAAATTCTTCAAAAGATAGTGTGCTGTATAAGTTTCATATTCTTTCGAAATAAGAACTCTCATGTGATTTGAAAAATCTTTTAGTGGTCATTAACATACTTTGAATAAGAATGGTTGTGGATAAGATGTGGTATGATTTGAATAGCTTGTAAGTCTAGGTATGACGATACCCTATGCTAATGTTCCCTTAATCAAATAAGAAAAGAACTTTTTTATAAGCATGAGTATTAAAGGACAAAAAATATGCTTAAAGAGAATTAGATGGTTACCCAAGGAAGGAATGAGTTAACATAACTCACAGCCCAAAACCGTATTTTGCCGATATTGGTTTCTTCTATGAAAAGGGCATGTCATGCAAGGAGGCATATTCTTTTTCATGAAAAGATATGTCATGCAAGGAGGCATATTCTTTTTTTATGACACGGTATGTCATGCAAGGAGTCATACTTAGTGTTTATTACATACTTCAATCTTGGCGGAAAACTTAGATTAGGGGCTTGGCCACTGAGTTAGTGGCGGATTCCATATAGCCCATGGGATAATCAGAAATGTAGGGTGTACCATCTAGCTCAAACGTAATACAAAAAGTTGAGTCAGTGTTTTATAAGAATGGTTGAATCTCATCAAATTATGCTCATGTATTTTTCAATTGTTTTATGCGGACTTGAGTTTATAAAATACTCTCACTTATGTTATGCAAAATATATTTTATTTTTGGATTGTTCTACATACCAGTACTTTCAACTATTGACTCCCTCATAGTACAAGTTCTAGGGGTCAGTCTCGTGGTCCATCACATCAGTAGAACACATGGGATAGTGATAGAGTTGGTGAGCCAACCATCTTTCTATAAAGCCCTAAGAGTACACCCTGGGCGTCACACGGTGCTTACAGTCTCACGGACCACAAGCTAACCCATGAGCTGGTACCTGTCGTGAGCACTGAACAATAATATCATAATTGTGGAAAACATCTGATATTGCCATCAGGTTTTATCACTGAATCAATACTGAAATATGAATCTATAGAAAAACTAACTGAATTTGATTAAATACTGATAAACTGACATGTCAACTGAAAATCTTAATAATGGATAACTGACTCTAATGTCTGAAAAGCCTCTAAAACTGACTAACTAAATATGAGTTGATGGGACAGGCCCCCAACTAACTCTGCTAACTACTGAAATAGAGATATGAAGTAAAATAATCTATCCTCAGATGATAAGGACTCACCACAGCTACTGTATTGCTGATAGCCTGAGGAGTGAGGTGTAAGAGCGGTTCAGGAACTGAGCATCAGAACCAATAATATAATACATCATAGCATAAAAGAAAGGTATGCGATCAGTACTTTAAATGTACTGGTATGCTAAATGAGGTAGGCTGACATGCAAGGTTTCATAAATAGGAATAATAAACTATCTGAATATATATGTAAAACATGGGATACTAAATAAAGATCATGAAATATGTAGGCACTAGAGATACGAGAAGCATGTAAATACTGTGTATGCATAAGAATCTATAAATACTGAAAATACGTAAAAATCTATAGACACTGAGGATGCATGACCAAAATATAACATGAACTGAGTAAAATCTGTAAACTAAAATACTAAAATAACTGAAATATGTATGCTTTGACCAAACAACACTAACACTGAATAACTGAACTGGAAATGTATCTGATACTGTGGGAGGTATCATCTAACCAACATTCCACAATTTGAGCTAACCGGGGTCCAACCTATAACCCTAGTTGGAATGGTGTTAATATCATTCCATGGGTACTAATGATGCCTAGATGGATCTACTAAACTGATATAATGTCCGAAGGACTAAGGGTGTCAAGCCTGAACTGACAGGTGACCCCTACAAGATAGTCAAGTCTAATCTAATGGGTGAATTATCATATCCTACACTGGCAACATAGTTCTGGAGTATAAGGACTGCTACTAACGACTCTGCCTATCTGACGGGGGAATCCTCCATCCCTACACTCGCTCGGTGCTAAATCCTACTCCCAACTGAAAGACACTGAAGTACTAGATTGTTCTGAGTTCATCTGACTGGTAACTGACTATTCTGATAATGCTCATAGTATGTTCTGAAGTCTATTTTGTAATGTACTGATACTAGACTAAGTAAACAGGTATTGATTTCGAGTATTCAATACACCCAGGACTAAAAAACAACAATAGTAAAATGACACTAAAGCTTGAAGGACAAAAGATGAAGGCTTTTATTTAAATCAATTACTTTTGTAGGCATTTTATCAAACACTTGTAGTTCAGGGTTTAACACAATCTTAGGAATGCCATGAAACTTATAAAAATAGAATGAACTCATCATAATAGTACTAAATCATGGTTTTATTCAATAAATAATAATATAAAAACATGGAGGATTAAATGATATCAATAATTTCATGGTAACATGTTATAAAATCAATAGAACATAGAGGTTCATGGGTGAAATTATAATTTAAAATCAAAAATCTTGAAAAGATTATAACTTGGTAATTAAAATAGGATATTTGGACTCCATGGATGAAAGTAATCCATGGATGAACATCTAACATACCTTGTATAGTGAATTTCTTGAAGTTCTGGGTGAGTTCTTAAGGATTGGCCTTCAAATTAGAGAGCTAGGGTTCTTGATTTGGGAGAGAAAGATTCTTGATTTGGGGGAAAATAATTTTAAAAATGAGTTTAAAAAGGTTTTTGGGGCTTAAAAGCACACCTGGGCGGATTAAAATTAGGGAAAAAGACTGTTTTACCCTTGGCAAAACTTTTAATTTTTGTCAAATTTTTTTGAAATGGGCACCTGGTGCGACGCGGAGCTATTGCACTGTGTCAATGGAAACTGACAACTGGGAACTGGCTAAAGGCGCAATGCAAAGAATCCCGGTACCCCTTTGATTCTGATTTTCACCATTGGCGCGGCATGCCATGATCGCGCTGCCTCACTAGATTTAGACAATTATGAACTGTGCCTATGGCGCAATGTGCCACTTTTGTGGAGCAACACTATAAATTGACAATTTCTATTTACACTGACTCCGCGATGCGCTAAGGGTTAAAATGAAGGTGTTTAACGATTGAAACTTAAAATCACCATAACTTCTTACCCGATTACCGAATTTAGGCAAATTTTATATCGTTAGAAAGTTAATTGAACTTCCTACTTAATGGAAGTCTATAATCTAAGAAATAATGAGTGTTTTGAAATTTTTATTTATGAATACTCATGCACTAGGACTTAGATTATGCTAGGGAAAATATGGGGTATTACACTTTCGAAAGGCGTGTTATTCATATATATATCTAATATAGTTTATGGTCCAGTCGGGGGCCTTGGTTTGTCCTAGATAGTTAGTGTTCATTAGAGGTTTCTTAGATGAAAGTTGAGTATTGTATTGTCATATTTTGTTGGCATAGTTTGTATTATAAATTTCCTTTGAATTTCCTTATAGCTTTCGTACTTTTATTTATGTATTGATTATGCTTATGGTAGAATGTTAAGGGATCTCTCGAGCCTTTGTGATTTAGGATGCCCGTCGTGGCTAGAGCCCCAGATCGGGTTGGGATAATATTTTGATTTACTATAGAGAGATTAGGACAATCCCAATCACATCTAAGTTGTCTTTCAAAACCTTAAGTACCATGAGATGTATGCTAAATTATTTAAGTGTGAGATCCGGCTCATTGTAATAGCTTTTCTGAGGCATGTTTTTTCTAGTAAAGGAATTAAAGTTGATCCCCAAAATACTAAAGGAGTAAATATATAGCCCAAACCCACCAATCTAACCGATATTAGTAGCTTCATAGGTTTATCCTGATATTACCTAAGGTTAGTGGTAATTTTTTTACCTATATATTCTCCCCTTACCAAGTTAATGCAAAAATAAGGGAAGTGTTTATGGTCCGAAGCGTGTGAAAGTAGTTTTTAGATTAATGGACATGTTGACTATAACGCCTGTTTTGACTCTACTGGAGGGTATTTAGGGATTTATTGAATGTTGTGCTGTATCATGGGTGGGACTTGGTTGTGTACTTATGCATCATGTCAAGGTGGTGGCTTATGTATCTAGGTAGCTTAAAGTCCATGAAATAAACTATCCCACCCATGATTATGAATTGGCAGCTGTGGTGTTCGTACTTATGACCTGGAATTATAATCTTTATGGAGTGTATGTTGACACTTTTACTAATCATAAAATTTATAGTACATGTTCACTTAGAAAGAGTTGAACCTATGTTAGAGGCAGTTGCTCTAGTTGTTGAAGGATTATGAAATAAGCCTGCACTACCACCAATATAAAGCTAATATGGTTGTTGATGCTCTTAGCAGGTTATCTCTGGGTAGTTTTTCACATGTTGAGAAAGAAGAGAGAAATCTAGTTAAAGATATTCATCAACTTGCTAATATGGGAGTCTAACGCTTGGCTCTGAGGATGGAGGGTTGGTCATTCAAGAAGTGGCTAAATCCTTCTAATGTGCAGAAGTTAAGAAAAGGGAAGCTAGTGACCCCATATTTATGCAAATTAAGAAAGATGTTGTCAAATAAAAGGTTATGGCATTTGAAATTTGGAAGATATTATTTTGAGATATCAAGGAAAGTTGTGTGTTTCAGATATTGAAGAGTTACCTGAATAAATTTTGACTCAAACGCATATTTCCAAATATATTATTTATCTCGGTTCCACTGAATTGTATCATGACATAATGGAATTGTATGTATGGAATAACAAGAAAAGAGATGTAGCTAATATTGTAGCAATGTGTTTAAATTTCAAAAAGTCAAGGTTGAGCACTTGAGGCCGGGTGGTACCTCCCAAGATATTTGCTTACTCATGTGGAAATCAGAGATGATCAACATTGATTTCCTTGCCATCCTTCCCCGAACCCGAAATAAGTACTATTCGATTTTGGTTATTACTAGTAGAATGATCCAGTCTACTTACTTTCTACCGGTGAGGACTAACTATTCCGGAAAAGATTATTTGAAATTATATTTTCACGAAATAGTTCAATTGTATTGAGCTCCGGTGTCAAGTATATTCTATTGAGGTACACAATTCTCTTCTTAATTTTGGCGGTCTTTTAAGAAAGGTTTGGGTAGCCAAGTGAACCATAGCACCGATTCCCACCCTCAAGTAGATAGGTATGCGGAGCGTGCCATTTAGATTTTAGAGGACATGTTAAGAGCGTATGTGATTGATTTTAAAGGCAGTTGGGTGGATCACTTGCCCCTTATAGAGTTCACCTACAATAACAGTTATCACTCTAGTATCCAAATGGCCCCTTTTGAGGCTCTCTATAGTAGGAGATATAGGTCACCTATTGGTAGGTATAAGGTGGGTGAGAACTATCTGTTTGGACCTGATCTTGTACATTAAGTGATTGAAAAAGTAAAATTCTTTAGAGAGAGACTTGAGACGGTCTAATGTCGCCAAAATTCTTATTCTGTTATGAGGATAAGAGAGTTATAATTTGAGGTTGGTGATTAGGTATTTGTGAAATTCTCCCAAAAGAAGGGAGTCATGAGATTTGTGAAAAATGGAAAACTCCATCCTCATTATAAAGGTCCTTATCAGATTATGAGGAGGATTGGTAGCATTGCTTATGAGTTAGATTTGTTGGCCAACTTAACTTTGTTTTATCCCATCTATCATGTGTCGATACTTAAGAAGTTTGTTAGATATTATTCAAATGTTTTTCTGGTTAAGGAGATTGGTTTAACAAATTCCTTTTCATATGCTGAAGATATTGGATCGACAAGTTTGAAAATTGAGAATTAAAGAGATATCTTAAGTTATAGTATTATGGAGAAATCTAAACATAGAGGAAGTTGCTTAGGAATTAGATGATGATATACATGCAAGATACCTATCACTTTTCAAAACGTCGGATGGCATCATCGAAGGTATTATTCTCATCTTACCACTCTATTTCATATGTCTTTAAATTGTGCTTAAGAAATTTTGAGTCATCATTCGAGGACTAATGATCCCTGGAGGGGGGGAGGGGGGTTAATTTATAATCCTAGACATTCGAACACTTGAATAGTTCTTTAAACAAACCCATAAGATCCCTAAATTGAAGATAAACAACTTTAGGTTGCGTTTGAGTAGGTTGGGAGTTTTTAAGGCTTAGAAAATGCTCATGCGACATGAAAGGAGCACTATACAATAGCCTCGCACCATAATTGCCACCATAATAGACTACTGCCTTGCCCACGTGGGGGGCTCTACTCCTTGAAGGGTGCGACATTGAGACAGGAGTCGCATCACGTGGCCTCCGTCTTACGATAGGGGTCACACCGCACCCCCTCCACTTTACATCAATAATTCTCTATTTTTATTATATTTTAAGGGTACTAAGGTCTTCTCACACCCTTAAGTCTTCCCAATTCATTATGTATGTGAATACTTAGAAATCTCTCTTCCTTCATTCAAATAGCAAGAGAGGAGAAAACCACCTAGGGTGAAAGGTTTCCAAATTCATAAGAGTCAACTATGCTAATTTCTCTCAATTAAAAGGTATGCAAAACTATCCTAGTACTCATGGGCTAAATTATGATTTTGTTATGGATTTCAAAGTGTATTTATGTATACGTATATTTTTGAATTTTTATAATCAATTTAAGATAATGATTTATGACATTCTCTCTTTCATGATGAAATTTATTTGCATAAAAATGTTATTAGTTGCTCAAATACATGATTCAATGCTTGAGTTAAATACTTTACCATCAATGGTGAATTGACATAGTTTTATGTTCCAAGAGAGGATGTTGTCTTACGTTCTAAATTCTTTTTTGTGATTAAATAGAGGATTTAATGTGATTTATGAAAGAGATTATCATCTCATGTTAAAGTATTGAAAAGAAAATGGTTTTAAATAAGTTTTCATATGCTATTTTAAATAAGAGCTCTCATATTATGTTTAACTCTTTTGGGTGGTCATTAACATACTGTGAAAGAAAAGGTTATGGACAGGACATGATATGATATGATATGACTAGCAAGTATAAGTATGATGGTACCAATTCGGAATGCCCTTAACATGAAAGGAATAAATGTTTATCATCATTAACCATGGTTTAAAAGGCTAAAATTGGGCTTAAAGAGAGCTAAATGGTCACCAGAAGAAAGCACGAGTTGAAAGACTCATTGCTGAAAATCAAGATTTGTCAACGTGAGTATTATGATATGTTATACTAGAAGGTAGATAACTTAGGCATCTTGAAAGGGGGATTCCTAGGGTATGCCTCTAAAGGGGTATACCATTATGAAAAAACCACAATCTTTGCGTGAAACATGTATTGGGGTATTGGCTGACTAGTTAATCATGGACCTATAAAGCCCATGGTATGATAGAACTGTATGGTGCACCATCTAGCTCAGAATTAAAAGCAAAAATTTGTGTCAATATTTTACAAGAATGATTTTAATCTTATTAATAATGCCCATGTGTTTTGATCTCCATTAAGTTGAATGATTTTGACAATGCTCTTGATTATTTCAAATGAACTATGTATATGGTTTTTGAATTGTTCTACATACCAATATATTCCATGAATTAACCATCCTCGGGTGGTTTCATCGTCTCATAATGTAGGTTCTGAGGCACAGTCTCACAGTCTAGTGCAACAGTAGACCTCTTCCAGAATTCTGAGTTGGTAAGCCTCTATTATTTAGGAAGGCTTTTCTTCATATGTAATTTTCTTTCAATTTCATGATCCGACAGGAGGCCTTGTCCCGATATAAATAGACTAGTATTCAATAGCGGCTTCGTAGACTTGATGGGGTTTTGTGTTTCAGTATGACTTGATGTATTAAACTTGATTATGAGACATTTCCCATGTTTCAGTTTACCTTCCGCTTTATCTATATGAATTATGCTTATGATATTATGCTAAGGGACCTCTCAACCCTGTGGTTTGGGATGCTCATCACAGCTAGGACCTCGACTCCGGTTGTGAAATATTGTTTCTCAAAACGTAATAGAATAATCCAATGGGAAAATTATATTTCAAAAGATAGTTACTCAAATAAATATGTTGAAATCAGGAGGTACACCCTCATCAATTGAATAAAAAATTCTACTCATTTGTGATGGCCCTTACATTTTTGTAAACACTGTAAAAGAGGGACAAACATCAAGATTTGTTCCCAAGACAAAGAAGGCATACAATGAGAAGTATTTGAAGATTATTGACAAGAATAACAAAGCAAAGAAGATCTTCAAGTGTAGAATTTTTCCTGACGAATACAATTAAATTTCTGCTTGTGAAATAGTCAAGGAAATTTGGGACCATTAGAGAAAATCTTATGAATGCACTAGTCAAGTCAAACAATCCAAGATTCACATTCTCATAAAAAAATATGAGGTTTTTGCAATGAAGTTAGTTAAATCAATTCAGGATATGCACATTGGAAGTGACTTCTATCACCAACGAGCTTCACTCTCAAGGAGAAGTGATAAGACCTAGAAAACATATTCAAATGATATTGAGTATGTTGCCAATGTCTTAAAAAAACAAGATTGATGCTATCAATGAAGCAAGAGATCTTCAAATTCTCACCATAGATCTTCGTTGGTAATTTAGATATGATTCTTCTCTACTAGATATATAACCTACAGTAAAATGTTAAACTAAACTAGTAGATAAAATAATATAGACAATATAAATCAAGGCTAATAAACTTAAAAATTAGTAGCACCCCTTTTTTCCACCATAAAACTTCATTTTCGATGTTTAAATGCAAACTAAATCATTATTCACTATTAAAACTATTTATAAATTTAATACAATAGATATAGTAAAAGATAATTTCAGCAAGTGATTTGAAATAAAATATGTAGGGACAATAAGATTTAAGAAGGAACACTGGTAATAACAAGAACCTGGACTATATAGAATAGAACAATTTGTATGCAAAAAAGAGTTCTTTGCATTTTGGACAAAATTATACATATATTGGACCATAATAACCCTCCACCTTTAGTAGCCCAATCATTTCTCGTCCAACTTAATAACTCATACATGAATAGAATACAAAAAACAAAAACCTCTCACAATTTCTATCAAGTTGAAGATTAATGTACCTACCTTAACACTTGGAATCTGATAAAAAACACTTGCATATTTTTTTCACCTATAAAGATACCCTCATATAAAATAACTAAGCAAGCTAATTACTAAATTATTTTTCATAAAACAAAACTTGACCATTTTCACTTTAATGAGAAGTTTGAGAGCATGGAATTTCTTCCTTAAGAATCTACCTCTTGTTGTTGTTGATGTTAAACAACATATCCCCCAATCGCTAGAAGAAAAAGTTTATTTGACTTAGCATATCCTTGTATGCTTCATATTTCCATACCCAATGCTAAGCATCTATTCATCGAACAAAGAAAATTCATCGGCAATTGCAACATGCCTGATCGAATGTACCTTTCTGTCACTAACCAATTTGCCCCCTTAATCTATAAAAGAGAAATCCATAACATATGAAGAATCTAGAAAAGTTTTTTCTTGAATTGCATCTTCTACATGATCAATGCAATTTTATGTTATCAATGATAGAAGATCAAAATTTCTTTTGCATTTGAAAATCAAGCATTTTATCATTGATTTTTTTTTTACGTATACACTTTCATAGACAATATTTTCTGTAAAAATGCTAGCAACTATTGTCTTGAATCAATGTGTTTGGGGGAATCACATCATCACAGATTTTTCAAAATACACGTGAAGATTCTCCTCTATCACAGACACTCATCAATTTATCAATTGATTCAAAAATAAAATGATTCAACATTTTGATGATTTCCTTACTAGAATAATGATTAAAACTTGATTTCATGTTATTATCTAAGTCGACTACGGGGAATCGAAGAGGAACTCTTGCAACTGTATGTCATCATCTTCTTGTATGACATCATCCTCATTTGTTGATATCTAAAATTAGCCGGAGGCTATCAGTTTCTTTATTGCAATTGGAGTCTTGGATATTTGTTGGTTCCATTTTGTTTTTCCTAACGCCTGTAGGTCTACTAGATTTAGGTTTTCTCTGTTTTTCCTGGCGCCTGTAGGTCTACTAGATTTAGGTTTTCTCTGATGTTAGTGGAAATTCTTCGATTTCATGATGTTGAACCAATGTTACTATCACTAATTCAGTTTGGGTACAAGCATTTTATTCAATTACTAGCTGAGCGAAATTGAGAACTCCCTCGTGGCTATTCAAGCAGTAGCTATATTTCATTCCTAGTGTGCATATAAGTTATAACCGTAAAGACATATATATTGTTTTTTCCTCATTTTTCTTGTTTTAGAAAAAATGAGTTTCAACTTATTTCACATTTAGAGTTTAGGCTTTTTTCCTTTTTAGGATGTTTGACTGGACAACAAAATAATGTTTCACTAAATTTGGACTATGCCACATGTCGAATGAGATGAAACATGTCTAGTCAAATTAAATGGCTATAAATATGTTCCTTGCGCATAACTGACATGTTCCGTCCTATAATAATGGTTTAAAAAACTATCCTTGCCACAACTCTTCCACCTCAACATGAGTAACATGTTTCAACCAATTAAAAATCACCACATCAACTTTAAAAAGCTTGTCCTTGGAATAACTTATCCATCTCAGCATAAATGACATGTTCAAGAAAATCAAATATCATCATACAACCTTCATTAGATGATTGAGCAAAAAGAGTTTTTCTTCGTCATGACTCTTCCATCCCAGCACTAATGACATGATTGAACTAACCAAATATGGCCATGTTAACTTCAATTTAACTAATTAAAAAGAGTTTGTACTTGTCACAACTCTTCCGTCCAAACACAATTGAGATGTTCAAACTAATCAAATATCATTATGTAATCATAAATCTGATTGGCCCAAAATAGTCTGTTTTTATCTCAACACATCTATTCCATCACAAGGGACATGATGAAATCAATCAAATATTGAAATATCAACTACAATTTGATTGATTGAAAAAATTATCCTCATCATAACACTTTCATCCCAACTCAACAAACATTCTCCAACTAATCAATCTTGGCGAAAAGTGTTTGACATTATCATAACTATTCTCTGCCACAACTATACGTAAGGTCCCTTATATACAAAAATGACACTGGAAATATAACCAAAAGATGATATTCCCTATCAAAGAGAAAGGCAAACAAGTTTCTTAAAATGTTGCAGTATGATATCTACTAGTGGTTAAACAGTTTAACATTTTAAGTTGTCTACACAATTTTCCTTGTGGTATTTAGTATGTATATTTTGATTGTGAAAGTTCAGAGTATATTCATGTATTTCCATTTAGTATGTATATTTAGATTGAGAAAGTTTTTAATCTCTTCAAATATTGCCATTTAGTATGTATATTAAGAATGAAAAAGTTTTGAATCTCTTCAAATATTTTCACAAATTTAGAATGTTATTGTTACTTTTTGAAATTATATTTACTTATTTAAATTTTTCCTTTCTTATACTTAATTACAATTACTATTAAATGGATATTTACTGAGGTTCCTTTGCTTATTTTATGGGTCAGAACATGTCAGTTGTGCACAAGGAACATGTCATAGCACTTTAATTTGACTAGACATGCAATATCAATTTAGTGAAAAATTATTTTGTTGTCCTGTCAAAACCCCTAAAAAGTAAAAATTATTCTAAACCCTAAATGTGAAACAAGTTGACACTTATTTGTCTGCCAAAAGAAAAATGAGAAAATAAACTATCTATATATCTATACAGTTATATAGCTTATAAACACACTAGAAAATAAATATATCAATCGCTTGAATACCCATGACGGAGTTCTAAATTCTGTTGTACCGCTAATTGAATAAAGAGTTATATCATAACCTGATTCTTTTACCAAAAATAAATATGTGATGAAAAAATTGGTTAATCATCAAGAAGTCTAAGAATTTCCGCAGATGTGGGATATTCAATCCTCCAATCGTGATGAAGAAACTGATAGTCTACTTCTTAGTTCAGACGTTAGCAAAAGTGGATGACGCCATGGAAGAAGATGATGATATACAATTGCAACATATCCTCTTTTATTCCATGCAGTTTCGCTCTGGTAAGAACGTGGCATCAAGTTCTAAAGATGCTATTAGTAAGGAAGTTGTTGAACCTTTAAATCCTCTCATTTCTAAATCAAATAGGAAAGTGAAGAGTAATGAGAACTAGGAAATCTTCATGTTTGTTCTGTGACATCTGTGATGATATGTTTTCCCTGAACTCATTGATTCAGCATAGCAGCTTCTAGTATTTTACTGTGAAGATTGTTTACCGAAGAACATAGGTGAAAAAATCAGGAACATTATTCATCAAATGAAGTGTCCGATAGCCAAATGCAAATGGACTTTGGATCTTTTAAAATTGATACCGTACAATTGTATTGATCGTGTAGAAGATGCAATTCAAGAAACAAGAGTTCTGGATTTGCCTTAGGTTACGGATTTCCCATAGATGGATGGTATGCGGAAATTGGTTGATGATGGAAAGGGACATTTGAATAGGACATGTCCTAATTGATGGAGAATTTTGTGTGTGATGTAAAATGCTTGGCATTAGGGATTGATGTGTGAAGGGTAGGAACATATGCTAAGTCAAATGAAATACTTCTTCTAGCCATCCGTATGATATGTTGTTGGACATCAACAACAACAAGAAGCAAATTCGTAAGGAGGAAATCTCACACTCTCAAACTTCTAATTTCAGTGAAAAGGCTAAGTTTTGTTTATTTTTAAATAATGCAGAAATTAGCTTTCTTAGTTATTTATACAGGTAATTTTATAAGTAAAAAATAATATGGAGTCTTTTATTAGACTCGAAGTAGTTAAGGTAGGTAAATTGATCTCCAATTTGATAGAAATTGTGAGAGTTTTATGTTGTTTGTAGTATGCGCAAGTATGAGTTGTTGAGGTGGACTAGAAATTATTGGGCTCTTTATAGTGGAGGTCTATTATGGTCAAATGTCGATTTGCTCCAAAATGCAAAAACATTACTTTGTAGACAAACTGTTCTATTCAATATAGTCCGGGTTCTTATTACAAATAGTGTTCCTTCTTAAAACTTATACGGCCCAAAATTTAATTTGGAAGCACTTGCTCAAATTATATTTTACTATATCGCATGTATTGAATTTATAAATCGTTTTTAATAGTGAAGAATGGTTTTATTTGCTTTTAAAAATCCTAAGAATCATGTATACGGTGGGGGAAAAGTGGGCGCAGATAATTTGTAGGATTATTAGCCTATAGTTAAGCTGTCTGCGCTATTTATAATCTAGTTTAGTTTAACATTTTATAGAAGAGAATACAATTTTGAATAGTTCCTGTACCAAGATAATCTAGATAAGTTCTTCCCAAAATTTGTTCTTGTACCTCGATCATTCTTGAATGTAGATCATTTAAATATGTTCTCCTCAAAAGCTATTCTTGTATTTAGATCATGAAGTAAGTTTTTCTCAAAAGCTATCTCATTAATAAAACAAATCAAATCTATTTAACATGAGATATGATTCATATGGCTGCAAAATTAAAATACTTTGACCTAGGTCTTGCTGGAAGTGATCGATTCAAGTGTAAGGAATTTAAATATTCAAGTGTATTCCCACAGTCTCACAAAATTCTGAAATTCGAAATATCAAAAATATTACTGAGATAAAAAAAAATTACACTCAAGATAAAAATCGTGAAACGATGTCAAAGAGATCAGTAAGCTATTCCCTAGAGGATAAGTGAATTCAGGGCACATTTACTTATGTCACAGAGCGTGGGGATAATTGGCAAAGAAGAACTTTTGCAAAACTATTTTGCTAAATACCCACTTAATTTATTTTTGATTTATTTTTTAGGTTTAGGGTGTAAAAAGTGGAAAAAGTGGGGCCCACAGTGGGCCAAGGGACCAATACATCATTTATACATCTTTACAAATTTAATATAATACACCTAATCCCCTTCACTTATTCCAATATCCAAAAAAGAGAAATCCCTCTTTCTCTCCTCTTCAATTCCCAACTCCCGCTTTCAAACAACTTCTCCCAAAAATGTCATTTTCGTACGTTCTTCGTTGGCAGCTGCTAAGGGGGCATTGTTGCTTCACAAGGTTAGTTAAAATTGAGTTTCGATCATTTCTAGATCCATTTAAATGGTTTTTCTTTTTGCTAATCGATTGGTAGTGATGTAGGATTTTTTTTTTCGAATTTGGTGTTTTGATTTAATCATGTTTTTCTTAGCAACAAAGTGTTGAATGGTGGTATAATTTTTGTTTGAAGAGTTATTTTGACATTTTGATTTGAACAGCATCCTATTTCAATTCGTAGACTCGTGGTCTATGAAATGAGAATGCCCTAGATATATTTTAATTTTTAGACGTATGGAATTCTTTTAAAACATGATTGCTAAAATAGTGAAAATTGAAATATTAATAGCTAATTAGTTTGATTAGATGCACTAGTTTGATTTTTAGCAATTGTTGTGTTTTGATATTTTGCATGTTCGATTTTAGTTCAATTATTGTATGTTTGTGTAGTGAACTATTTAATGGTGGGGTGTTTGTTAATTTTTTTCTTTTTTTGGGTGGGGCGTGGGGGTTCATTTGATCATTGAGTTATTTCTGTTGATAGACTTGTGTTCTATGAACTGAAAATGGGAGATTTGTTCTTTAGGTGTAGATTGTATTGAAAATGAGTACAAAAAATGTTATTCCTAAACAAAAAGATGATACTGCTGGTAGAAGTAGAAAAAGAAGAGCTGTGGTAGTTGAAAAAGTATCAAAAAGAAAGAAAATTAAACAGTCGGTGTTCGAATCAGATTCGGAGTTAAAGGAGATAAGCGACTATGTCAATTCTAGTGAAAATGTTGCCAAGCGGAATGTCAGTAGTGACAGTGAAGAGTGCGAGGGAAGAGGGAGTAAAAGTGATGATGGGGATAATGATTCGTTGTCCGTGCCATATCTTTCAAGGTGCATTTTCATGGAGCGGTATGACCTTCGAATGATAATTGAAGAGGTCGGATCTTTCACAGCAAAGATATCGGTCAAATCAAGAATGGATGCTTATCAAGAATATAAGCAAATTCTTGTCGACCAAGAATTGAAGAAAAGATTCAAGTGGTCCTGTTTTGGACACCTGAGAAACCTACTGGAACATCTCAAGTTCAATGGGCAGTTGGTCCATTATTTGTTGTTGCAACGCATTAAGAACGATAAGATACGTCATGATATGTGGTTTTGCGTTAACAACAAGCCTGCCCGTTTTGGCTTGAAAGTGTTTTATTTGATCACGGGGCTGAACTACTCATCATACCTCAGTGAATAAAAATAAAGAAGGTGTTAGCAAAAGGGGACAATTTTTGTTTTAAGGTGACAAAAAACAAAAACATCACGGTGGCCAACTTGTTATACCTGATCAGAGGGAATAAGCTGAACGAGGACCAGAAGTTCAAGTGTTGTCTACTGTGATTCTTGCACACCATGTTTCTTGCGAAAGAGTCGATGAAGATTCTCGACACAAAACTGATTCGAATGGTCGACTCTTTAAGTTTCTTCGAGAAGTATCCGTGGAGGAAAGAGATATTTCAACTGACCATGGACTATCTGAAGAACAAAAGTAACCTGAAGAAGTAGAAGGAAGTATTTGATGAGAAGCAGAAAGCATCCTATGCTCTATTTGAATTTCCCTGGGCATTCATGGTATCTACCATAAACCCTTTAGTGAGTTTATCGTAGATTATCATTTTATTTATACTATGTCATAGACTCATAGTTATTTTCTTCACTGTTGTACTGCTTACAGATTTAGATCTATGAGGCCTTTCCTCATCTAGGAGAATTTGCTAGAAAATCAATGGATGAGCCCTTACCCATCCCCCACATCCTCAGATGGCACACTTCAAAAAGCGACAAGATAATCGAAGGCGACCCCTTCAAGTATAAAGGAAAAGTTACCGAGGTATGAACTTAGTTTCTATAATGCAACAATAGTACCGTTTTATTGAATATTATGTAATTGTTAATTGATATTTGGTAGAACGTGCACCCATACATCATCCCTATTGTTTGTGAGACGAAGATGGATTACATGATTATGTTTGAGCTATATACAGACGAGGTGAAGAATAACGTCCTCGATGGCTTGAAGAAAGAGTTAGAAGGGGTGACTGTCCTCATTTCAAATGAGGACAGTGATGATGACGGAGATTTGGGTGGTAACCCCATTAGAGTATGCATTGGTGATAATGATTCTCCAAGCACCTCCAAATATGTAGCGGGAACCTCATCCCCTGGGAATCTTCATAAGCATATGGTTGCGCTCGAGGAAACAGTGTTGGATATTACTACCTATATCAAAGAGAAAAGAATAAAGAAAAAGAAAAATGATGAGCGACAACATAAGCGAGATAACTTCATTCATTAAATGATGTTATTAATGAATATTTATCTTTAAATATTAGTAACACTTTGTAATATTATGAAATAGTACATGTGCATGAATCGGAGAGGAATGAAGAAGGAGAAAAAAAGAGCAAAATAGATGAGTTGGCCGCCATTGTGGCAGAAGAGGAAAAAAATAAGAAAAGAAGGATGGTGAAGAAGATAAGATCCAAGAAGAAGGTGGAAAAGTAGCAGTAACAGCATAAGAAGAAGAAGCGGCAACAGATGAATGAGGAGGCGCGAAAAAAGAAAAAACTGTTGAAGAAAAAACTGACAAAGCTGACAAAGAAGAAGTTGAGCAAGAAGCAGCAGGTGAACAAAAAGAAGAATCTGAGGAAGAAACAGCTGCTGAAGCTGAGGAAGAAACAACTGCTGCAGGTGAAGTAAGAAAAGAAGGTATGGAAGAAAAGGAAACTGAAAAAGCAGCAGCTGATGCACATGCTGAAAAAGAAGGAGAAGAAGGTGAGAATAAAGAAGCAGTTGCAATTGTTGAGAAAAAAGAAGTTGAAGCTGTCCAAACAGATGTGGTCATGGACATTGTTGATGAAATCAACAGTAACACTTGTGTTGATGAGGAACTTAGGGAAAGAGACATTTAAATGCTAAGATGTTTAATTTGTTGTTAAATGATGAGTTGTTAGGATATGATATTTTTTTTTATTTCACAAATATGAAGTTTGAAGGATCTGGTGGTAGGATATGACAATTATTCTTTTATTTTATGAAACTTGTTATGATTCTGAGCTGAATCTATTTCTATCAAACTGATTTGTGGCATGGAATTTGAATATGCAGGGTGTGGTCATAGTTGGTACATTGTATGCTTGATATCATAGAATGCATACTTAATATTCCTTATACCGTATGCATAGTTTATCATTATCCTGCTAGTCGAATTTAAGTTGATGTGTTGTTTAATCGACTATGGTTCTATCAAAAATAATATTTAACATTATACAAAAGTAGAACTATTATTATTTATTCAATATCACTACATCCATATTACACTTTTCCAAAGAACGATACTAGCATTATAGCACATAACATCATTTTTAGGACATTCTCTCTTTCTTCGGCCAAAATCAATTTTTGTTTTAGTTGATCCCTCTCTATTTGAGTGTCATGTAGCAATAGTTTAAAGTGATCTCTCCGTTCTTCGGCTTCTTTGGACAAAGTCATGAGAAAATCTTTATTTTCTTCGCATTGTTGGAGCCTTTGTAGTAGATTAAATTTTGTAAAACCTTGAAAATTTGATGTCTTGAGTCCCAAAATAAACGTTGATGGACTGGATGGAGGTGATAGCTCATCAAGCCATTTGAAAATGAGCATGCGCCATTATCCTAGGAAAAAAATAATTACATAACCATTAACTTAAATTTTTAAAGAAAAACATGCACACCTCACGTTTGCAATTGCACAATTATAAAATTTGCGACCTGAATATGAATCCGCGCGTGACATCCTCAAGACAGTCGCATTCCCACAATGACAAATTATAGTATTTTTAGAAATGGATGATTGAGATACTTGCGACATTGTAGAATTTTTAAAAACAAAATAAAGTTGATGAAATAAAATAAGGAGGGATGTACACCTTATATATGAAGTAAAAACAAAGTGTTCACACTGATGGCTTACAAACGTAGCTGTTTTTTACCGTTGGAAAAGTAATTTTCCTCTTTTGAACTGGTGGTGACACTAAATAGACCGTTGTAGATCATGACCTATGTCAGCCATCGATTTGTATGGTTTACCATAGACTTACACCTTTATTAGTGCATCTACTGATATCCTGATTATGCGTAGACTATCGTGATCTATGTAAACATCTATAGACCATCACGTGGAGGTAGTTAAAAAATGAATAATTAAATTAAAAACAATTTAAATAGATAATAGTAACATGTTTTGGGGCTGGTGGAAGAAAATAATTAAATATAATATGATTTAAATGGATAATCACATATTTTAGGGCCGGTGGAAAAAAACAATTACATTAAAAATGATTTAAATAGATGATCTTAGACTGGTGATGACACTTAATAGACCATTGTAGATCATGAACTATGTCATCCATCAATTAGTGTAGTCTATCGTAGACTTACACGTTTATTATCGCATCGACTAATATCATTATTAGATGTAGACCACGATGATCTATGTACAAGGTTATAAACCATCACTTGAATGTAGTTAAAAAATTATTAAATAAATTATGAATAAATGTGGTGTGGATTTATACACATGTGAAGGAGTGTAAACAAGTCACATAATCATATTAGAGCTTAGACAAATTAGGGAGGGTGAATTAAGAAGTGTGTGGATGAGTAGTGGTTGAATGCTCAATATCGTAAGAGTAATATTTAAACAAAGTATAAGTATGTATATAGAATATGTATTGTATTTGATGCCTACACATTCCACATATTTCTTTCATCACCACCCCTAAATCAAAAGAGTGTATGCAATTGATAGTGGTAAAACATTTACCATCCTCAATACATACTTGTGCTTTGAGAAACATTACTCTTACGATATTGAGCATTCAACCACTACCCATCCATACACTTCTTAATTCACCCTCCCTAATTTGTCTAAGCTCTAATATGATTATGTGACTTGTTTACACTCCTTAACATGTGTAGAAATCCACACCACATTTATTTATAATTTATTTAATCATTTTTTTAACTACATCCAAATGATGGTCTATAATTGTGTACATAGATCACCATGGTCTACGCATAATAATGATATCAATCGATGCGATAATAAACGCGAAAGTCTACGATATACCAGAATGATCGATGGAGGACATAGTGCATGATATACGACGGTCTATTAAGTGTCACCACCAGTCCAACATCATCTATTTAAATCTTTTTTAATTAGATTATTTTCTTCCACCAGCCACAAAACATGTGATTATCCATTTAAATCATATTATATTTAATTATTTTCTTCCACCAGCCCAAAATATATGTTACTATTATTTATTTAATTTTTTTAATTTAATAATTGTCTTTCATAATTCCTAAAACGTGTGATTATCTATTTAAATTATTTTTAATTTAATTATTTTCTTCCACCAGACATATAACATATGATAATTTATTTAAATCTTTTAAAATTAAATTATTTTTTCAAAATCTGTTATTATTTTTTTAATTTACCTGATGATCCATCGATTCATGTAGTCTATGATCAACTAATATGTACAGTCGACGAAATACTTTGTAAAAAATCTAAACATTAGATTTTAGTCTTCAGGAAATTAGTCAAGCCACAATACTGTAACTTGAAAAGGCAGACATATTTGATTCGAGTTTTCAAACAAGGGATCAGAACAAAGATGACAAGCACACAATGTTAAAAGAAACTGAAACATAGTTGTATTCAAATTTTTCATTGCATTACATAATAAAATTTGCATCAAAAAAGAGAAAAATGGAAGAAGTTTTCTTCTAACAAGATCCTACAAAGAAAACTTCTTCAGGAATGAACAAATCAAAAAAACTTAAAAGCATATTCTAAAGTAAATATTTAAACTAAATTATGGGGATGGTTGGGGGGGGTGATGTAGTCAGGGCCTTTCATTCCGAGCCTTTCCAGAATTGCCCTCAAGAAACGAACAATTCGACGGAGCTCCCGCTCCAGGTAGATGCGGTCTTGAGCCAGCCCGCAGAAAATCCGGTCCAAATCATTCCTTAAGAGGAGAAGGTCGTAGTGCCTCGGAGGAACACGTCTGATGGGGCGCAGGGGTATCCTTCTTGGAGGCATTTTTTTGATTTGGGTGAAGAAGAAGAAGAAGAAGAAGAAGAAAAAGAAGAAGAGATGATTTCTGATATTTTCGATTTAGGGAAAACTGAAGAATTGCGTAGAAAGAGGGCATGTACTTATAGACTTGTAGATTGTGTTCGTTCATATATCCACCCAATGGTAGGTCGACGTGTCTGACAAGAGAAAATGTTTTGTATACGTATACCAGCTGTTTTTCCTCGTGAAGAAATATTTTGTGCAGCTTTTTAATAAATGGGAATGGGAAACAAGGGAAATAATGACTCATTGCATCGATTGGAGAGATAAGTCAGGAAAATGACCAACATAATGTGTTAGATCAGCAATAATATAATCAATACATAATATTTCATAGACCATATATTATATATACCGTAGACTATAGATAGTCCATTATAGACAAAGCTTTAGGTCGATAAGAACTGAACGTTAAAATCTACAGAAATGCGCATTCATCCCCCAAAACAAAATCTTTACAGTTGAAGCTAAAAAAAAGTCTATTTATGATTTGATGCCCATTCTACATGTGATTCTTTTGTGTCCGGATTTCTTGCATATTGAACACCTATTCCTCCTTTTGGACTTGAATGTCTTACCGACGCCCTTAGTGAGTTTGACTTTCTTCCTTCCAAGTTTGAGATTGTACGGGGGTGGAGAAATTTTGGTGTCTACCATTTCCTATGGCATAGTCTATTTAGCCTCCGGAGGGACCACGTTAATTGCTTCCGAGTATGCGAGAGGTAACTTTCAGCTTTATAAATTGGCGAAGAGTAGTCATAGATGGAGTTACCATAATCTTCGCCATCACCGTACTTTGCTCGCAAAGCTGTCATCGCTTGTTCACACGGCATTTTCACCAAGTCAAATTTCTGACAAGAACAACTCCTCTCCAAGAGATTAACCTTGGCAGTAACGCCATTTCCGAACACTGTATACTCGTCGAGAACCCCGTTTGGATTACCCACATACAAATAATCACTCGCACTCTTATTATCCCTTAGGATCCTTTCCACAGAAGGCACAAATATGTTCTTTTTACCACCGACAAATGCATGTCGCTCCCTAAACTTATCACCAAATTTTTTAGCAATTAAATTGAATATGTACGATACGGGGTACTCCCGTTTATCCATAAAAATCAAGTTGAGCGACTCAGCAATATTTGTGGTCATCACGTTGTACCTATTGCCCGAAAAGTATGCTCTACTCTATTTTTCAAAACCAAGCACATTTTTAAGGACATGAGCTGCCTCGGGGCATTTACTCTTCAATCCCACAAAATTATCGCTAAACTCATCAAAGAAATAAGCCTTTGTTGTGGCATAGAATAGATAAAGATGTTCTCTGCAGTGTTGATTTACGCAAAAATTTTCAGCGAGGTGCCTCATGCAAAGTCCGTGATATGCACGACTGTATACACGAGAGAAGACATTGACGATGCTAATGTGCCTGTCGGAGATGATGCATAGATCTGGTTCATCTTCTATGATAGACTTTAGCTTCTGGAAGAAGAAGGTCCAAGAAACATCGTTCTCTTTATCCACGACACAAAAGGCAATCGGAAATATATGATTTTTGGTGTCCTGTGCAACATCGCTCACCAAAATGCCCCCGTATTTTCCATACAAATGTGTGCCATCGACGGCAATTATCTTTCTCATGTGGGCATATCCTCGTATGCAATCTTCGAATGCTAAGAAGTAGTAAATGAACGATCCATCTATCCGGTTTACCATGATAGAGTAAGAAGATCCTGGATTCAATAACTCCACCATGTGGGAAAAAGCCGGCAAGCAAGCATATCCGTGCTATGGTGTCTCGCGAATGTTGTTCTTCGCAATTATACTTCCTTTCCAACACATCCAATAGCTTGCGTTGCAACGCAACTCCTTAAATATAATTTTTTGAAGTTCTCTTATGCTTGGACCCTTACCATCCCAAAAATGATTTACGCATACTGAAACAATCAATTCGGATGAGACTTTTTTGTGCCTGTAGGTGGCATTTTCAATGCCGCACGTGTGCATCCCGACACACTTATATATGTGAAATCTGTCCGAGGTGTCGTACTTTTTTACCCGCAACAGCCAGCCACAACCATGAGATAAGCATTACGCCTTCATCAATTTCGTGCAACTCTTCTCCATATAATAATCAAAAGATTTCCTCGCCACTGCTTCTAGTTATATTTTCAGCTCTTTTTTATCGGCGAATATTTGACCACAATAGAAATTGGTTCCATCGGTGAAGGAGTATCCTGCTTGTGATTCTGTTTCACGATCTTCTTCATTATCTTGCGAGTCCGATGAAAATTCTTTCATATGCATAGAATAATCTTCCATATTAATTATATCATCGACATCGTTCTCGTAATCGATCAAATCATCGTCGACTGCCGGGCGCCGCGGTGGGGGTGCTGATGAATTCAGCGGTCCTTCAAAGGACCTCTCAACCACATTTATCCTCAAAATTGGCCTAAAGCCATCTACATCAGTATTCGTTATGTAAGTCATCACACGTACATCGCTATTTATGATCGTAGGATTCACCTTTTCCCTCGAATGCATTACATAACTAATCATCACATCGCTCGGCGCGCAATCTAGATCCCCGCTCTGCATTACGCTTGCAACAAATTCGTCGTACAAACTGTTGTGGGGAACAGGAATAGGAATTGTCACCTTGGTAAATGATCTCCATTTCCAACATTTCAAAGTCTCCACCCATTCTCCCTTGAAATCACCAGAAATCGGAACAAATTCTGCAATAAACATCCTACAATTAAGCTTCGATCGATGGTAGATTATACTTATGGTCTATGTCATGTTGTATGCACGATCGATGACTGGCAAGGGTGGGTCGATGACTACGCAGATTTCCGTACAAATACTTGAAATTGCAAATATTGCTTGTAATCAATGATTTTTGGGTTTATGGAATAAAGAAATGAACTTGGAGTCACCTGAGCTACTGTAATGCACTTTCTAAAGTGGTTTTGAGTAATGTGAGTGATTTAAAGCTTTTCAATAATAGTGGAAAGTGTGATTGAGAAGAGAGGAAACAAATGGGGTAACAATGGATGCAATGGATAAGCTTATGATGTTTGTGGACTAATTTACAGCTGATCGCCGGAAAATAATGCCAGAAAAATGGCCGGAATCGGAGCTTTTTGGTGGGAAAAATAACCACTTTCTATTTTTAACTTTTGGAATTTTTTTTTTTTAATATTTTTGGAAACCTAGATATTATTTTTATATATATAGTGATGGATGATGGAGTGGGTTGAAGTGTATTATTAGAAACTTGTGGGTGAATTTATTAAGTTGAAAGTTCTGGGTTAAAGTGAATTATTATAAAGGTTGGGGTTGAAATTGTTAAGTTGAAAAAGTTGATGGTGAGGTAAAATTAAGTGGGTATTTGACAAAGGATTTAAAACTTGTGGGTATTTGATAAAATAGTTTGGATAAAGAATCTTTTTGGCATAAAGGCCTAGAGAGTGGAGGATTAACCACCAAGCTTAGTAATATCAACATCACCGAGAGGGAAAGATTAAGATTCTTTGGCTTCCATCAGTGTTTAGCTTTACATTCATTATAGGAGGATTAACCATATTGAATTTTCCTAATCCTAGACATTCATTATAGGTGTAATGGTGCTTCAAAGGGTGTGATATTGGCTGTTCCAGTCATTCCCAATCCTTGCACTCCCAAATGGTTTCAGAAAAGAACTAGTACAAACTACATGATATAGGAACAAGGTTCTGATTCTATAAGTAAAAAGAACCTGAGATTTATCGTGAAAAACCTTTTTGGTCAAAGGAGTAAAAAATCACTTACCTAGGATTTCCAACCAACTTCCATGAAATGCAAAGTGCGGTTTTAGATAACAACTCTATTATCAAAGAGACTAAGATTAGTACCTCAACTCAACAGTTAACTCTAGCGTTCTAACTAATTCTCCATGAAGATGATTCTTGTTGAAATTCCTCACAACTTATCCCGATGCAGCATAAATAAAATAGATAGACCCAACAAAGATCCTATCCCAATCACAGACTAAAACAAAGAACAATCAACTCAGCTTGTGCTGGGTTCTTTTCTTCAGCTGCCACTAAATTCTCTTTTTGCTCTACTGCCTTTGAGAAAACCCTTTCTGTGTGTGCAATAGAAAAGTGATTCTGTCATTGTTGTATTCCTTATATTGGAAATAATTAAGGATGTTTCCCCCAAACCCTAATTATTTTCCATAAGGTTTTTCACCTCTTCTTGATGTAGCTTCATTTAATAAATCCTCAGATGTCCTCTTTCCTGTATTAGAACAACTTACTTCACATCCAATATATGCACCTGGAAATATTACTTTCCTAAAAACTTTACAGCCACTTGCACTTTCATTGCAATAGATCAATTAGTATCGGAGAACCTGGTTGTCACGTAACATGTTTGCTATACCCCGGTTTAACATGAGTCAACTTAAGGTACAACAATTTGGAAACTTAAAAATAAAATTAAGAAAATCTCCACCTAACTAGTTCTATGGTGGATTAGGTTATAAACTATGTGATTAAAAAAAATAAAGACTTTATTTTAAGGTCTACTTAACTTATGTGTTTCCAGGTACGGATTCTAATTATCCTAAAGGGAAGGTTTAAAGAACCCTAATGGATCCGCTAACTATGATTAATCGGTCAAATATAGATTAGATATAGAAATCAAATTTTATATTAAGAAGGATGTAAGTAAGGCAATATATATATATATATATATATATATATATATATATATATATATTGTTTAAAATGATGTATGCTAGTCCTTTAAGAAAAAGATTAGAAAGAATCTTTGTAAGTATTGAGAACACTAGCCATTTTCAAAAAATACTACAGATAACTCTTACAGTCCTCTAAAAAATATGCAACCTTAAGGTAATCAAAAGAAACTTATTTTAGATCATTTCTTTTAAAACATATACAAAACTTCTAATTAATAATTTAAATTCCTAGGTAATGAACGGATTAGTTATGCTGTATAAAGAACATCACATTTTTCTTCGTTGTTAAAAAAAAAGTAATTCTAATTATATAATATATAAGTCAACGGAAAACTAACCTACGCTAAGTGAATTATAGGAAGATAACTATAAAAATTTAATTGTTTAAATTTTTAATGACTCGAGAATCTATTTTTTAAGTAAGAAACGGCTCATTGTTTTTCTTTTAAAACATTGTCATTTGAAATCTCTAAAAAGAAAGCCTTGCGAATCAGTTTGGCCAAGCTGCAATCATTTTATTGAAATAGATGAAAAACTGAATTCATTTACCATACCCCAAATTATTAAAGTCGATTTTCGGGTCTAAGGATGATAAGTTCAGCTACCGTAAAATTTTTATTTTTAACTATTTTGATATTACTAACTAGTGAGAAACTAACTTGGATTCAAAAGATCAACCTATTATTCTATATTAAAGAAGTATTGAAGGACTTTTAACAATTCGGTCAATTTGTTATCTAACAAATTTTATCCTTTTAACGATATAAATTAAACACCTAAGCTTGGAGATTATGTTAAATTTAAAATTTAATAGGCGAGAAGTGAACAATTAAATTCACCATCAAATTAAAGGATTCACACTAATTCAAATAAGAACATACAAAATTACCAATTTCAAATAAAAATGTGTGAATTGTTAAATGTCAATAATAACATGTATCTAGAAAGGAATATAGCAAAAGGGAAGGAGGCACTAGACTTCTAGACGGAAACACGTAATGCATCTGTTATGTCGCTTCTCTGATTTGAACAGAGATGGAATAAAGCCGCCAGACTCCAAAAATTCTCCCGAATGTACATGTGAAATAAGAAAATAAGAAAATTAGAGGCCATTAAACATGTCATGGTATGGGATAAAGGAAGACCAAACAGTTATACGGGCAAATTATGGCATATAATGAATTTATCATTCAAATATGAAACATGCAAATACCCAGTGGGAAATCGTGTTTGCAATCGATAACTTCTGAACAAACTCAAAAACAATTAAAAAAAAAAAAAAAAAAAAAATTTATAAGACATAAAAGAATAGTCCTCATATAAGACATGTCAAAATTATATAAAAGTTTCTACTCTAAAGCACGAAATCGGTCATAGGTAAATCCATATCTAACGAAAAATCAAAAAAAGAAAGAAAAAAAACTAATGCATTTTAATTGGCATGATGTATTTCTGAGCAAAGAAAAGGTTTGAACATAAATCTTAACAAGACACTACAAATAATTATTCTTGGACTATAAGAGAAACATAAGGAAAATGTTTAAGAGAGAACAATTTTCACACGTTAAAACTCCAAATGTTGCTAAAACAACAGATCAGTCGTAAAGATGTTAATTCTTAACTAGTTTGGGTCAACCATATAGATCCTCTGTACGTAACCCTCCATACTTTAACAAAATCAATAGTTTTCATTGTGTTCATATATAAAGCTCGTATCGACAAGGAAAGGAATCCAATTTAACAATCCACCACCATCAATTCATAGAAACGATGACAAGATACTGTTCATAGAAATTATGGCATAACAAACACAATACTAAAATATTAAGCCCCTAAAAAGTCCTTTCTAGGAGTGAGGTCACCGTACACTATACCATCTTCACATCCCTTTTTGTGGGACGAAATCAAAAACCTGCTTCCTTCATCTTTGATCATTTAACATTCAGAAGAAGAAAATACCTCATGTAAGCAACAAAGTAGGTTAGGAAAAGATTATTAGGACTTACGAAAATAAAAACATGACCATATCTCCCATAATTTTTATTCGAGAATATCTACAGTAGCATAATATTCTTTTTCAAAACCAAAAAAGATAATGAACATCTCTGTTATAACACGTTTCTGTATAGAGGCACATATGCCAAATGTTTTATCACGTAAAAATAACACAGAAGAAAACATTCATCAATCTTAATAATTTATATTTTCTAACGAAAAATTCAGGGGAACTATATCATTCTTGAACGAGGTAGCACAATACAATTTTTACATCATTTGTTATTCTAATTAACTATGCAAAGTTATTGGCAAGAAAGGAGTTTCTTAGAACCGTGGAATAATAGTTCTTTAACGGAAGCAAAACAAAACGATAAGTAGGGAAGAGAGGCTAAAGTCACCTCTTGCGGGGCAGTAAATGGGGACTTTTAGATCGCAAATCCACACTCCAAATTTGACAAATAGAACTCAAATTTTACACACAAAAAAAACTTCGAAACTTAAAGGGAGATGAAAGGACTGGATATTTCTTAAGAGATCAGCTTTTTGTCTATGTTGTGACTTAAAATTTTTGCTTCCAAAAACCCCTCGTAAAGGCTCTGTATTCTCTTGGTAATATAAGTGTTAGGTTCTAGTTTATGGAGGTTCATGGGGCGGTAGCTCCTTCAAAATCGCCGTTTGAATATGAAACATTATGAGTTGTTGGACGGATCTTCACGTGATTGTAATGATCCATTACAAAAATGGAGCAGCAGCCTCTGTCCACTAAGGTGAAATGGTTAGCAAACTTTTATTTTTAGGGGAAAAGACATTTTTTTTGTGAGTATGTGAGAGAGAGACAAATAGTGAGAAGGAGTGGGATTTGAGAGAAAAGATGATAACAATATGATTTTAGGGCTTTGAGGGTTTTAAAGTCATTTTAAGTGAATAAAGTGAAGGCATAATATGAAAATGCGAAATAGGATCCTAGGAATTTATGTTGGATGTTGACCATCCGATAGGAGAGACACGTGGTGGAGGGAGAACCAAACATGTGAAAGATGTGGAAGAAGTGTGAAATGTGTGTGTTTGTGGCTGTTAGAACCTTATTTGGCACAAATATGTCGTCCACGCAACACTGAGATAAAAGAGGAGAGAGGAAATGGGGGGCTTTGTGGATGAGGCCTACAATTGGGCCAAAAATCGGAAGAATATTATAAATTCTGCTAATTTAAGATGTCTTCTTTCTTATACTCTATGAGCTTCTAAATTAACTAGTTTTTTCGACACGTGCTTCACACTTGTTGCCATTTTATGTATGCACGGTATAAAAATTTATTACAACTATGTATCAAGTAATTATGCTAAAGATAATTCATTTATTCCTATAATTTTGAAGGAACCTTTTATGAAATAAATTACTCATAAATTCCTACCATAAATTATCAAATATTTTATCGTCACTAATGTTTTTGGTCTCTTTCAAGGATAAAAATGATTTGATACTTTTTGGGGGCTAACACTATTGTCAAATTCTTTTACATATATTTGTTAGTAAAAGTCATTTTAGCTTCTTTCGGCACTAAATAGTAGTAGGTGTTAACACGATCCACTTGACCATTAATAATGTAATATTATTTATTTGGTTAAAAAGTGTACATAAATTTTGCATCATAATTATAAAAAAAAAAAAAGTATTTGTTTGGCGTTGTTCCTTATTATGGATTTTAACCAAAAATAAATGTCATTAAAAAGGTTAAATTATATTATTTGATGAACAAGCAGTAATATCCATTTTATTTTGTATTATATTCTTTGCTTATGTGTTATGGATTTTTGGGAATCTTGTTGAACCTCTTCAAAATACTAATTTGTAACACTCAGTGAAATAAATAATTTTTATGAATTGTCGATAGTTATATTGGTTTGTTAATTTTGAAAAAAAAACTATGATGGTTAGGTGGACAAAGTCAAAACAAAATAATTGCCTTATAATATTTCTTTCAATTAACATTAGTATTTGAAATAGACATCATGTTGAGAACAATTTTAGGATGTTTAACGTCTTGTGTTGGGAATAGCTATTAGTATTGTTTTATAGCTGGTCGACCAAGCTATTATGGACGCAAGAATATTTATTCTCCAATAAACATACTCTTCTAGAAATTTGAGGTGTTAAGTTAGAAAAATTATTTTTAAAGTGATCTCATTGATGTTTGGACATGTAGATATAAAATTTAACTTTTTTCAATACAAAATATTTTTATGATTAAATATTTTTATTTATAAAATTACGTTTATTGATTTCAAAAGAGGAAGTGGGTAGGGTCTAAGGCTAGGGATGTGGACGGTTACAAGCTGTGGTACTCTGGGAGCGACAGGCGTAAGAATGGAGTTGGCATCTTGGTAGATGAAGAGCTTAGAGGTCAGGTAGTGGAGGTGAAGAGGATCAACGATAGGTTGATGACTATTAAGTTGGTCATTCGGGGGTTTACCCTGAACGTGTGTAGTGCCTATGCGCCGCATGTGGGATCGGAGGGGGAGGAGAAGATGCGGTTCTGGGAGGCTTTGGAGGACGTGGTGAGAGGCGTGCCCAGTTCGGAGAAGATTGTTGTAGCAGGGGATTTCAACGGGCACATCGGGGCGCTACCGGGAGGCTTTGGGGATGTGCATGGTGGTTTTGGTTTTGGGGAGAGAAATGAAGAGGGGGCGACCCTATTGGAGTTTGCGAGGGCGTTTGGGCTGGCGGTGGTGAACTCGGGCTTCCCGAAGAAGGACGAGCACCTGATCACTTTTCGGAGCGCGATAGCCAAGACCCAGATTGACTTTTTGTTGCTTAGGAAAGGGGATAGGGCGTTGTGTAAAGACTGTAAAGTCATCCCGAGTGAGAATCTTTCGACCCAACATAGGCTCTTGGTTATGGATTTGGGTATAAAGAAGAATAGAAAGAGGAGGAGTAAGGAGTGTAGACCGAGAATCAAGTGGGGCGGTTTGACGCCAGTGAATGCGTGGGAGATAGGGGAGAGGTTGGCGGGAATGGGGGTGTGGGAGTGTAGGGGGGATGTGGATAATATGTGGGACAGGGCGGCAACGTGCATCAGGGAGAATGCAAGGGAGGTGTTGGGTGTTTCTAGGGGCCGGGCCGGACATCATCGGGGGGATTGGTGGTGGAGTGAAGAGGTGGGGAAGAAAGTGGAGACCAAGAAAGAGGCGTATGCTAAGTTGGTGGAAAGTAAGGACGAGGAAGAGAAGCGGGTAAACAGGAAAGAGTACAAGCTAGCGAGGAAGGAGGCGAAGTCAGCGGTCACGGCAGCTAAGACGGCCGCTTTTGAGAGCTTGTATGCAGGGTTACAGGGGAAAGGAGGGGAGAAAAAGTTGTTCCGACTCGCTAAGGCTAGGGAGAGGAAGGGTCGTGACCTCGATCAGGTGAGGTGCATTAAGGGGGAGGACGGTAGAGTGTTGGTGGAGGACGGCCACATAAAGAAGAGATGGCAGTCGTACTTCCATAGGCTCTTGAATGACGAGGGGGACAGAGCTATTGTGTTAGGGGAACTGGAGCACTCAGGGGAGTGTCGGGATTTTAGCTATTGTAGACGTTTTAAGGTAGACGAGGTTAGACAGGCAGTCCGCAGGATGCGAAGGGGTAGGGTGACGGGGCCGGATGAGATACCGGTGGAGTTTTGGAAGTTCGTTGGAGAGGCTGGTGTAAGGTGGTTGACTGCATTGTTCAATGAGATTTTCAGGACGGCAAAGATGCCCGAAGCGTGGAGGTGGAGTACCATGATCCCTCTCTATAAGAATAAGGGGGACATTCAGTGTTGCAATAACTATAGGGGGATTAAGCTACTGAGTCACTCTATGAAGATCTGGGAGAGAGTGGTCGAGGTGAGGCTGAGACGGTTAGTGTCTATTTTGGAAAACCAGTTCGGATTTATGCCCGGCCGCTCGACGACGGAGGCAATCCACCTGGTACGAAGGTTGGTGGAGCAGTATAGGGAGAGGAAGAAGGATCTGCACATGGTGTTCATCGACCTGGAAAAGGCGTACGACAAAGTTCCCAGGAAGTGCTTTGGAGATGCTTGGAGGTGAGTGGAGTACCGCAGGCATATATCAGAGTAATTAAGGATATGTATGAGGGAGCGAAAACCCAGGTGAGGACGGCGGGGGGAGACTCAGAGCATTTCACTGTCCTGACAGGATTGCATTAGGGATCTACGCTTAGCCCCTTTTTGTTTGCGTTAGTAATGGATGTGTTGACGCAGCGTATCCAAGGGGAGGTGCCGTGGTGTATGCTTTTTGTAGATGATGTAGTCCTGATAGATGAGACTCGAGGGGGTGTGAATGACAAATTAGAGTTGTGGAGGCAAACTCTGGAGTCTAAAGGGTTCTGGGTGAGCAGAACCAAGATAGAGTATGTGGAATGTAAGTTTAATGACGTGAGGCGGGAGAATGAGGTAGTAGTGAGGCTAGAAGCACAGGAGGTAGGGAAGAGGGATAAGTTCAAGTATCTCGGGTCCGTGATCCAGAGTAACGGTGAGATTGACGAGGATGTCTCGCACCGTATTGGGGCGGGATGGATGAAGTGGAAACTGGCATCGGGGGTGCTGTGTGATAAGAAGGTGCCGCCCAAGCTTAAAGGAAAATTCTATAGGGTGGTAGTCCGTCCGGCCTTGCTGTATGGAGCGGAGTGTTGGCCAGTTAAGAACTCCCACATCCAAAGAATGAAGGTGGCAGAAATGCGGATGTTGCGCTGGATGTGTGGACTGACCCGAGGGGATAGAGTTCGGAATGAGACTATCCGGGAGAAGGTTGGTGTGACTTCAGTGGAGTGTAAGATGCGGGAAGCACGATTGAGATGGTTCGGACACGTGAAGAGGAGGGGCATGGATGCCCCGGTCCGTAGGTGTGAGAGGCTAGCGTTGGATGGTTTTAGATGGGGTAGGGGTAGACCGAAGAAGTACTGGGGTGAGGTGATTAGGCGGGACATGGAACAGTTACAGCTCACCGAGGACATGACCCTAGATAGGAAGGTTTGGAAGATGCGAATTACGGCAGAGGATTAGGGCCAGTTCGGGTCGCTAGTGTAGGGAATTAATTGGTGGGGGTGTATTCCTGTTATGATTCCGTATTCAATGTTCCGTGTTCCGTGTTCCATGTTTATTACGAATATGTGTGCTTTCCTCTGCTTTATATTCCTGCATTCCTGCTTGACTCTGTTTTATATTCCTTATGGGTGCCGTATCTATGTTATGTCATCTGCTTCTGTGCTGTACTATGTGTTTGTGTGATATCTCGTGACTTGAGCCGGGGGTCTTTCGGAAACAGCCTTTCTACTTCATCAGAGGTAGAGGTATGGACTGCGTACATCTTACCCCCCAGACCCCACTAAGTGGGAATACACTGGGTTTGTTGTTGTTGTTGATTTCAAAAGAGAAATCAGTCATCAAAACTGATTCCTTATCCTTCTTCACCATAACATTTATTCTCATTGTCTTCCAAGCTTAAAGCATACCAAATCTCAAACAAAATACGTATTTTTATTAATTTTTTTTTTTTGAAATGATAACTGGAGCAAGTATCAATAAAGTTAACAAACAACTCACAAATTTGTTAACATTTTAAAAAGATTTAATAGAAGAAGAAACTTGATTTTGAAAATAATCACGTGCGATAAAAATAAGATGAGTTAATTGAACTTTTATATTTAGTGATTTCAATAGAACACTTCATCATCAATTTAACAAATAGTTGAGGAGAAAACCAACAATATCATTTATTACCTAAGGACTGTGGTTGCACCAATCGAATTTTCAAAGAGAAAACACGTAGTAAAGCAAGAACAACTAGCTCGAGTAATTTTATGAAAGGGTAGAATTTAGCCCAATTTTACTATGTATTAAATATCTTCCACCAGATACATATAAAAAATAATCAATACAATGAGAAGTCCACATCTCCAAATACAACATGTCATATCGAAGGTCATTTTTCACGTTTTCTATGTGTAACATTTTAAGCTAGAGGAATCATTATCCTTCCCACTATGTCGATAGGAAGACAATAACAAAATTGATTGCAAGCCTTTGATTTGTGTCTAAATGTATATCTGTCTTTGATCACAATTGCTTTAGAAGTATAAACTTTTCTGTTTGCCACATATAATCAATATGATGTTAAAGGTTAATGATGATAGTATAATGCTCTCTGAATTTCTTAATTATCTTATATTTTTTGGGTTTAATTGGTGTGAATGAAAAATGGAGGGACACAACCCTTTGAGGAAAAGACACATTGTTTTGGAAAAGGAGTGACTGTTCGGATAGTTGTGTTTGTTCAGAAAAAGATACAATGTTTCGAAAGAACAGACATGACTCTTCCAAAGGATAAACCTTTTCGGATGAACCATTGCCACCTTACGAAAGGGGCACTTTATGGCTGTATAAACCTACATTTTTCCATAAGTTTAGTATGAATTTTTTTTGCAAAAAGCTCTTATTGTTTTCTGAAAATACTCTGTGTGATCATCTAATCGTTGAGTGAGTTCGAAGAGAATCCGATCATTTGAGGTGCCACTATAGTCGGATTGTTAGGCCATTTTATCCTAGGAGAAAAATTCCGCAACCTCGGGTACTTGAGGGGAAATATTTCCTTAAGGACACTTCGTGAAGTTGAAGGACTTGGCCTTTTTCTATTTCATCTAATTTTCTGGAAAAAAAAACACTTCTTTGAAAGGTCTTTTCGGTCTTGTGTTGAGGGTGTTACTAACTTTATAAGTTTTCTTGTTTTATACTTGAACTTGTGTTGAAGTTGTTGAGCCGAAATATAGATTTTTATATACCCAAAGAACAACAATCTTAAGGAAATAATATTACTACTTTGTATTGTTTCGTTTACTATTTTTTCAGTAAATAGTTGAACTTCATATTGATAGTTCTTCAACCTTTTAAACTTGTGTTTGAAGTTCTTGAAACTTGACTTTGATAGTTCATAAGTTGGGTGAACTTGTGTTGAACTTCTTAACATTTGATTTTGCTATTTTTTAGAAAATAGATTGAACTTAATTTTGTTGATGTTCATAAGTTGGGTTGAACTTATTGTTAAAAGTTCAAAGTTGTAAATACAGAGTTAAAACTTCACTTGATTGTTCATATGTTAAATGAACATGTGTTTGACGTTATTATTGAAAAATACATATTTTATCAAAATTGAGAAAAACAACACTAAGGAAAGTATAAAAATATTTATTTTTGTGCTTGTTTGGTGAAGGAAAAAAAATTATCGCCATTTATAAATCAAGTGTTTGGTTAATCTGTATTGGGTCTGATTTTGTGGAGACTAAAATTTTTTGATTTCTACTCCCTCGATTAGAAGAATATAAAAACTTTATCGAGAAATCAGTATGAGAATTTGGTTCTAAGAATATAAAAACTTCACCGATCCGATATGATCTCTGTATTGATTTCTGGAGTTTAAAATATGTGAGATTTTACTCTGTTTATTTTTTATTATGATTTGAAGTCATAAAAACTTCGTTATGTTTCATAGTTCATTCGGTTGATGATTTGAAAATATAAAAACTTCATCATTGACTAAAAATAATTTGGATAAAGATTAAATTCTTTATTGTTAGGATTCTGAAATACTAAAGAGTATGTCAAAGATTGACAAGAAAATGACGAATGAAACAGAACAATAAATTGATTTGGTTGTTAATGGTGTTGTCCCAACGACTATCAATGTTGCGTCATTAAGTGGTTCAGGTATTGCTCTAGCAATGAAAATGACAGAGAAATAGAAAAGTATTTTGGTATGAACTTCAAAGAGTGGCAACAATTAATGTCATTTTGACTGGCCAAACTTGCAATGCAAATGTTCACAAGTATAGATCCTCATATTTTTAAATAATAATAATAATAATGATTGAAAATCAATTGTCTGGTTTGAAAGATCTTATTAGTCATTCCAAGATAGATGAGGATAATGAGTTGAATGAAAAATCATCAATGATGGTTGTAAATCCTATTAAGGATGATGCTCCAAATAATAAGAAGTTGAAGAAGTCTTATGGACAAGAAAAGAGATTAGATAAACATGTTGGAAACAACTAGAAAATTTGAAAATCTATGTGATATAATCACTGAAAGCAATCTAGTTGGATATCCAAATGAATGGTGGCTTAATTTAGGCCACTGGACATGTTTGAGCAGACACAGAAGCTTTTGCTACTAATGATTTCATTAGTCCCAAAGAAGTGATCTTCATGGGAAATAATATAATAACAAAGGTTGAAGGAACTGGGAAGATATTCTCAAAAGTGATTTTTGGCAAGGTGTTAACTCTCTACAATGTTCTTCATGTTCCTACTATTAGGAAAAACTTAGTGTCGACGACACTTCTCATTAAAAATGAATTTAAGTGTGTGTTTGTTTTGAAAAAATTTGTAATAAGCAAGAATGAAACATATGCAGGAACGGGCTACCTCAATGAGCGACTTTTTAAACTTTATGTAATGGTTTCTGAAATGAAGAAAGTTGAGGTTTCTTCTTACTTGCTAAGAGTCAAACAATTTGTGGCATAGTCGTTTAGGATATGTCAAGTACAAAACCTTGCAAAAACTGATTAACTTAAAAGTTTTGCTAAACTTTGAATATAATAAATCAAAATGTCAAACGTGTGTGGAATCAAAGTATGCTAAGCATCCATATAAGTACGTTGAAAGAAATTTCAATCCCTTAGACTTAATTCACACTTATATTTATGATTTGAAGTCAACACCATATCATTGTGTGAAAAAGTATTTTATAACTTTTAATGACGATTGCACTAGATACTGTTATGTCTATTTGTTAAATAGTAAGGATGAAGCAATAGATGTGTTTAGGCAATATAAAACAGAAGTTAAAAATCAGTTGGAGAAAAAGATCAAAACAATAAGAAGTGATAGGGGTAGAGAATATGAATCTCCCTTTGCACAAATATGTGTAGAGAATGAAATTGTCCATCAAACTATGGTCTCGTATTCACCCCAATCTAATGGAACTGCGAAAAGGGAAAATCGAACCTTGAAGGAAATGATGAAGGCTTTACTAATAAGTTTAGGTTTACCACAAAACTTATGGGGGAAAGCTATCCTTACAGCTAACTGAATACTCAATTGAGTGCCCCATAGTAAGACACAATCAATTCCATATGAAAAATTGGAAGGAACGAAACCCAACTTGAAATATTTCAAAGTGTAGGGGTGTCTAGCGATGGTCTAAGTTTCTATGCCTAAAAGAGTAAGGATAGGACCTAAGACGATGGACTGTATGTCCATAGGATATGCTAAAAGTAGTAAAGTATGTTGATTTTTGGTTCATAAATCTGAAATCCAGATATCAATGAAAATATGGTAATTGAATTAGATAATGCTGAATTCTTTGAACACATTTATCCATATAAAACTAGACATGAACAGTCTAGTAGGGGTCTAAACGACCTCGAGATGAACCAAGTGAGAATGTACATAATGATGAGAATCCAAGACGTAGTACACGTCAAAGAACGTCAACTTCGTTTGGATCAGATTTTGTAATATTTCTCTTAGAAAATGAGCCTCAAATTTTTAAGGAAGAGATATCGTTGTCAGACTCATCCTTTTGGAAGGAGGAAGTCAATAGTGAGATTGATTCAATCTTAATAAACCATACGTGGTAGTTGGTTGATCTTCCACAAGAAAATAAACCTTTAGGTTCTAAATGTATCTTCAAAAGAAAAATAAAAGCAGATGGTACTATTGACAAATACAAGGCAAGACTTGTAGTAAAAGGCTTCAAATAGAAAAAAAGGCCTTGATTACTTTGATATATACACGCCAGTAATAAGTATAACATCGATTCAAATGTTAATTGCCTTAGCAGTGGCATATAATCTTGAAATCCATCAAATGGATGTGAAAACTGCATTCCAAAATGGAGAATTGAAGGAAGAAATTTACATGAAATAGCCTAAGGGTTTTGTGGTTCTAGGAAAAGAAAATGAGGTGTGTAAACTTGTTAAGTCACTTTATGGACTAAAACAAGCACCTAAACAATGGCATGCAAAGTTTGACCAAACCATGTTGGAAAACGAATTCAAGATTAATGAATGTGATAAATATGCGTATATTAAAGACACTCCAAATCACCAAGTCATTGTGTGTTTATATGTAGATGATATGTTGATCATTAGTAGAGATATTTCTGACATAAATGCAACGAAATGAATGCTCAAAAGCAAGTTTGATATGAAAGGCCTTGGAGTTGCGGATGTGATCATAGGAATAAGAATCCATATAACTCCACAAGGGTTGGCATTGTCACAGTCTCATTATATCAAAAAGGTACTTGACAAATTTAAGTATATGGAATTTGGTATTTCCAAGACTCCATTGGATGTGATCTTCGCACTTTGAAAAAATGAAGGTGAAAGTGACTCACAATTGGAGTACGTAAGAGTGTTGGGATGTTTAATGTATATAATGAATTATACACGACCAGACATAGCGTACGCTATTAGTAAGTTGAGTCGGTACACGAGTAATCCTAA
Organism: Capsicum annuum; assembly: GCF_002878395.1. Lineage (NCBI taxonomy): Eukaryota > Viridiplantae > Streptophyta > Magnoliopsida > Solanales > Solanaceae > Capsicum > Capsicum annuum. Next base: position 205,092,101 of record NC_061113.1, on the reverse strand, counting down.
CAAAACTCATTGGATTGCAATGATAAGAGTTTTGGGGTATCTTAAATACACTCAAGACTATACTTTGTATTATAATAAATATCCCGTGGTACTTGAAGGATATAGTGATGTAAATTACATCACCGAATCTAATGAAGTAAAATCCATGAGTGGATAAGTATTTACTATCGGTGGAGGAGCGGTCTCTTGGAAATCTTACAAACAGACATGTATTGCTCGCTTTATAATGAAATCTAAATTTATTGCATTGGATAAAGACAGTAAAGAAGAAGAATGGCTCTGGAATTTCTTGGAAGATATTTCTTATTGTCCCAAACTAGTGGCACCAGTGTGTATTCACTGTAATAGCCAAACGACAATAGGTAGGGTACGGAGCATGATGTATAACGATAAATCTCATCACATAAGATGGAGACACAATACCATTAGAGAACTTCTCTCTAGTGGAGTTATAACTGTTGACTATGTGAAGTCAAAGGATAATGTGTTGAATCCACTTAAAAAAGTCCTGTGTAAAGAAGGAGTTGAGAGGACTTCTAAGGGAATAGTTTTAAGGCTTAGGACAAGTCAACATAGCAGTAACTCTACCTAGCATATTGTAGATCGCAAAAGCTAGGTTTAAAGACATCAAACAAAGTTGTGTCTGATAGGTTCAACATTGTCAATATACCAACCCATTCTCATTATGCAGATAATGTTTAGTAAACATGAATAAGACTTAAGGTGAAAAGTCATTTAATGATTATCTAAATTTGGCAGATTTGACCAAATAGTTTAATCTACAGGATTGAACATTTAGAAATTGCCTTTGTGAGGGAAAAGTGGAAGCCACTTCAAGGAGAATGTTAATAAGGGCCTGTTCTCTAAGCTCTCATGATACTGAGATGTGCTCATGGCTATGAGAACCATAAATGGTAAAAGACTGTTTGTGTGACATGTATTATCTAAGTATACGTTAAATCTCGTTGGTTCAAAGATATCAGATCTACCGATTGATCGAGTGCATCTGATACATTTCACTATGGAAAGTCTAAAGGGAAACCCACTTATCCAAATGCAATCAGTCTTTGCTTGATGATCACATACTAGTCCGTAAAGTTTTACAAAGAATAGCAATTTCCCATACACGTGGGGGATTGTTGGTTTCAATTGGTGTGAATGGAAAATGGAGGGACACAACCTTTGAGGAAAAAATACATTATTTTGGAAAAGGAGTAACTGTTTGGATAGTTGTGTCTGTTCAGAAAAAATACAATATTTCAAATGAGCATACATGACTCTTCCAAAGAATACACCTTTTAGGATGAACCATTTCCACTTTTTGGAAGGGGCACTTTATGGCTATGTAAATTTGCATTTTTTCCACAAGTTTAGTATGAAATTTTTTTCCAAAAAGCTCTTCTTGTTTTCTAAAAATGCTCCGTGTTGTCATTTAATCATTCAGTGAGTTTGAAGAGAATTTGATCAATTGAGGTTCTATTATAGTCGAACTGTTAGGCCATTTTATCCTGGGAGGAAAATTTCTCAACCTCGGGTACTTGAGGGGAATTATTTCCTTAAGGACGCTTCTGAAGTCAAAGGATATGGACTTTTTCTATTTTATCTAATTTTCTAAAAAATAAAATTCTTTGAAAGGTCTTTTTGATCTTGTGTTGAGGGTGTTACTAACTTCATAAGTGTTCTTATTTTATACTTGAACTTGTCTTGAAGTTGTTGTGCCAAAATATAGATTTTTGTATACCCGAAGAATAACAATATTTTATGTCATTGTTGAGTAAAATTGATACTCGTCATTAACATATTTATCTTTTTCACAAAGAGAAAAAATAGACCCCCTATTAGCATTAGTTGTATAGCTATAGCCACTTGCACTTGGTAGTCAATATTAAAAAAACTTAATATCATGATTCTCTAAGTTAAACATGATTACTCCTTAGTATGATTGTAAAGTAAAAATGTAGTGTCATTTTTAATATTGGACCAAAACAAAGAATTCAATCATTATGAATTGAATGAAAAAAAAAAACAAAATCTAATTCTGAACTACAAATGAGTTTTCATTATGTAAGGCTCCCATTAAAGAATAATATAAAAAAAAAACATCCCCACTAAATGTTTTTTTATATACTTTCTTTTTTCTTATATGAAATCGATAAAACATTACTTCCTCAACTCTAGTTTATTTGTCTTACTTTTTTTTAGACTATTTAAAAAGGAATATCTATTTCTCTTTTGGCAACTCTTTACTTACAACTTTCTACTTGACATATTTAAAACTATAAGATTGAAAGAATTTGGTATATTTTATGTTGGATATTTGATAGTGGGCACAATCAATTTCGCACAACTTGAATTATATTATTACAAAGTAAAGACCTGCTTCCATCTTAAAATTCTTATACTCAACCGACTCTCTCTTATTTTTTCCGTACTTATTTTTTTCTCACTTTCTTACTTCTTAAAATATCTAATTTCTGCAAATGAACAACACCTATGAGTCTCTTATCAGCTGCTGAGAGTAGAAAGCATGCCTCCGTTTGTTGTTGGTGTTAGAGTTGTGACTCAAATTTTGTTGATCCAACCCAGAAAGTTTCACGGTGCGACCCATGTTGGTGATTTTCAATGGGGTCTATGGTGGTATCGTAGGGATCAGGCTGATAGGCCCGATGGACCTTCATATTTTGGTCCTAGGACTTATTAGTATGCACATATTATATAAGTGCATTTAGTGGGTTGCTTCGAGTATTCAAAAAATTTAGCCTTCTCCACATTGTACTCTTTCTCCATTATATTGAAACCTCCTTTGCCTCTACCCGTGGTTTTTCCCACAAGGATTTCCATGTAAATATGTGTGTTTTTGTTTTCTTTCTACTTGTGGTTTACTTTATTTCTGATCAATTCATAACAAACTGGTATCGGAGCCTATTTGATTGTTTTCTTGGAAATGACAATCATGAAGTATGATATTTCATTCTTGGATCGCAACACTAGACTTTTGTTATGGCAGGTTAAGATGTGGGTTATGCTTGGACAGATGGATTCGGAGGATGCTTTATTAGGATTTAAGAAGATTCCCTCATCGTGGATGGACGAGGACAAATAATATAAGGATCGGAAGGCTCTATCTCAGATCCACCTTCATTTATCCAATCAAATTCTACAAGATGTTTTAAAGGAGACCACAACCGCTGTATTATGGTTGAAACTGGAATCGCTGTGTATAATGAAAAGCCTAACAAGTAAGTTGCATCTCAAGCTATGAATTTATTCCCATCGCATGTCTGAGGGTACATTCTTGGAGGATCACCTATCTATATTTAAGAAAATCATCTCTAATTTAGAGACTCTAGAGATCTAATTTAGAGACTCTAGAGATTAAGTACGATGAGGAAGATCTAGAGTTGATTTTGTTGTGTTCGCTGCCTGCATCATACATGACCTTTAGGGATATAATTTTATATAGTCGTGATACCCTGACGATTGATGAAGTCTATGATGCATTATTCTCTAAGGAGAAGATGAAACATCTTTTGAATAATTCAGAGACTCAAGAAGATGGACTTATTGTTCAGGGAGGAAGGACTCATGAGAGAAATTTTATAGGTGATGACAGGAATAGGTCAAAATATAGAAATAGAAACAAAATCTGTAATTACTATAAGAAAAAAAGCCATATCAAATCCGAGTGTTAGAAGTTACAAAATAGAGAGAAAATAGAAGCTCCAAAATCAAAGAAAAACTAACCAGAAAAGTTCGATGAATCCAGGTTTGTTGAAGATGGAGGTAGTGATGAATAACTCTTTGTAGTTTTTGATGGTAACTCCAAACCCTGTGAGGATTGGATTCCTGATTTAGCTTGCACATTTCATATGTGTCGTAATTAGGATTGGTTTACAACATATGAAATAGTCTCTAAAGGTGCTGTGTTGATGGGAAATAACACACCTTGTAAGATAACTGGTATTGGAACAATCAAAATCAAGATGTTTGATGGAGTTGTAAGGATACTTGGTGATTTATGGTATGTCCCAGACTTAAAGAGAAATCTTATTTCCTTGAGTACCCTTGATTCGAATGGTTATAGGTACACTGGTGAAGGTGCAGTCCTAAAGGTTACTAAATGTGATCTTGTTGTGATGAAGAGATAAAGAAAGTCTGCAAATTTATATATCCTGTTAGGCTCTATTCTTACAGGTGATGTAGCTATTTCTACCTCTTCTCTATCAAAAAGTGATATTGCTAAACTTTGGCATATGCGCCAGGGGCATATAAGTGAAAACGAGAAGGTTGAACTAAGTAGGAGAGGACTTCTTGATGGGCAGAGTATTACCAAATGAGAGTTTTGTGAGCACTGTATTTTTGAGAAGCAGAAGATCGTTAAATTCACTAAAAGTATCCACTAAACTAAGGGCACACTTAATTACATTCATTCTGATCTCTGGGTCCTACTAGAGTACCTTCTAGAGGAGGCGCTAATTACTTGTTGACTATTATTGATGACTATTCCAGAAAAATTTGGGTATTCTTGCTGAAAAAAAAGAATGATGTGTTGCCTACTTTTAAGGAGTGAAAGACTATGATTGAAAAACAGACAGGGAAGCAGGTAAAATGTCTTCGGATCAATAATGGTTTAGAGTTCTATTTTAATGAATTTAATGCTTTGTGCAAGTCATAAAGAATTGTGAGGGACTTGATAGTTCGTCATACTCCACAGTAGAATGGTGTGGACAAATGAATGAATAGGACTATAATTGAGAAAGTGCATTGTATGCTCTTTAATGCTGGTTTATCCAAGTTTTTTTGGGCTGAAGCTTCTTTCACAACTTTCGTTCTTATTAAACACTCTCCCTCAGTCATGATTGATAAAAATACTCCACCAAAGGTATGGTCTGGTACTCCTGCTAGTTATTCTGATTTGAGGATATTTGGATATTCTACGTATGCTTATATTGATAATGGAAAGTTAGAGCCTATATCTGTCAAGTGATTATTTATGGGTTATAAGTCTGGTGTTAAAAGTTATAAGCTTTGGTGTCTTGAAAGCAGAAAATTTATAATTAGCAGGGATGTTGTGTTTGATAAAACTGCCATGCTTTGGTCTCCCTTCGAATCTAGTGCTTTGCCCCCAGATGAGCTTAGTGACATGAATCAACAAAAGTCAAGCAACCATGTTGAATTGTAGATTGGAGTAAATTCTACACTAGTGCCTACTTCTCAGTTAAGCTCGGAGATACAGAGTGGTACTATTTCTTCTTTACCACCAGTGATGCCATAATATCTATTGCTTAAGATAGGCTTAGAAGAGATATTAGACCTCCTCAGAAGTATGCTGAAGCTGATTTGGTTGCTTATGTATTGAATATAGCAGAAGGTATTAATTCTAGTTAGGAACCTTATTTTTACTCAGAGGCAGTTAGTTGTGATGATTCTGGCCGATGGATGATTGCTATGTAAGAGAAGATGGAATCACTTCATAAGAATCGCATATGGGATTTGGTGAAATTTCCTAAAGATAATAAAATTGCCCGTTGTAAGTAGGTATTCAAAAAGAAAAAAGGAACATTGGGAGTTGAAGATACTAGGTACAAAGCAAGACTAGTCGCTAAAGGTTGCAGTCAGGTTCCAGTTGTTGACTTCACATTCTCCAGTTGTAAAGCATAGTTCGATTCGAGCCTTGCTTGGTATTGTAGCCATGCATGATCTTGAGCTTGAGCAGTTGGATGTCAAAACTGCATTCTTAGATGAAGAACTTGAGGAGGATATCTATATGCAGCAACCAGAGGGTTTTGTAGTCTCAAGAAAGGAGGACTATGTATGCTTGTTGAAAAAGTCTCTTTATGGCTTAAAATAGTCCCCCAGGCAGTGGTATAAGAGGTTTGACTCTTTTATGACCTCTCATATGTTTAGAAAGAGTAATTATGATAGTTGTGTCTATTTGAAGGAGGTAAGTGATGGTTCATTCGGGTATCTTCTCTTGTATGTTGATGATATATTGATTGCAATAAAGAATATTAGAGAAATAATAAAAGTCAAAACTCAGCTCAGCAAGGAGTTTGAGATGAAAGATCTAGGAGCAGCAAAGAAGATTCTTAACATGGAAATTATAAGGGATAGAGAGAAGTGTAAGTTATACTTGAGTCAAAAAAAGTATATTGAGAAAGTGCTTCACAGGTTCAATATGCAAAATGCCAAGCCTATAAGTACTCCATTGGCATCTCACTTCAAACTCTTGGCCATTTTATCTCTAAAGATAGATGATGAGCGTGACTATATGTCTTGATTTCCATAATCTAGTGTCGTTGGGTCTCTTATGTATGCGATAGTGTGTTCCCGACCAAATTTATCTTATGTCATTAGTGCAGTTAGCAGATACATGGCAAATCCTAGCAAAGAACATTAGAAAGTAGTTCAGTGGATTTTCGGATACTTGCATGGATCTGTTGATGTTTGTTTTCAGTTTTGGTAAAATAGAGATGGAGTAATCAGGTATGCTGATTCTTATTTTGTAGGAGATCAGGATAAAAAGAGTTCCCTTACAGGCTATGTTTTCACCATTGGTGGTTGCATTATTAGTTGTAAAGCTACCTTACAGACTACAGTTTCTTTGTCAACTAATGAGGCAGAGTATATGTCTATTATAGAGGCTTTCAAGAAAGCTATTTGGCCGAAGGGTCTGTTTGGTGAACTTAGAAAAGACTTATATATTACTATGGTTTTTACAACAGTCAGAGTGTTATCTTTCTTACGAAAGATTAAATGTTTCATGAGAGGACAAAGCACATCGATGTTCGATATTATTTTGTACGAGAAATTATTGCTAGTGGTGATATTGTTGTGAGCGAGATTAGTACTCATGATAATCCTGCTGATATGATAACCAAGCCACTACCAATTGCCAAGTTTGAGAATTGGTTAGACTTGGTTAGTGTTAGCTTTTAAGATGTGCCCTTAGGGGCTTTTGTGGAAGAGGTGGACAGTTTGTCTTGAAATGGATTTGAGTTCTAAATTAGAATTTATGTCAAGGTGGAGATTGTTAGAGTTATGACCCAAATTTTGTTGATTCAGTCTAGAAAGTTTCATAGTGCGACCCATGTTGGTGATTTTCCGTGGGGTCTCTGGTGGTAGTGTAGGGATCGGGCCAATAGGCCCTATATGGACCATTATGTTTTTGGGCCTAGAACTTATTTGTATGCATATATTATATAAGTGTATTTAGTGGGTTGTTTTTGGTATTTAGAAAATTCAGCCTTCCCCATATTGTACTCTCTCTCCATTATAGTGAAACCTTCTTTACCTCTACCCATGGTTTTCCCCGCAAAGATTTCCACGTAAATCTGTGTGTTGTTCTTATTTTTTTCTACTTGTGGTTTGCTTACTCTGTACGAATCATAACAATTGGAATAAAAACTTCCCAACCGGGTCCTTTCAGTGGAATGACATCTTCACTTGATCCAGAGCTTAGATCTTTATTAGTAATACCTGTCTGTATCATCTTGTCCTCTTCGACATTATCTTCTCTCAAAAGCCTATCAAGTCCTCTTCCTCCATAGTATTTGTAGCAAGCTTTACCTTTCGCTCTTGCTTAAACTATCCTTTTCCAATCGCTATGCTCAAGCTTCAACTTACTAAAAGCTCTTCTTAGCATTCGACCTTCCGTAGAGAGAGTAGTTGAAGGCCAATAAACATGAACAGGTTTTGTGTGACCTATTCTATGGCACTAATCCATAGCTTGTAGATCCATTTGCAGATTCTAGTCACTGTCATAGAAAATGTAGGTGTCTACAGCAGTAAGATTAATGTCAAGACCACCAGCCCTAGTTCTCAATTAATATATCCTGAACTCACTGTTATCAACATCGAAGTCCTTGATCTGTCTTTTTCTTTCATCCAACTTCATATGGCCATCAATTCTCAAACTTAAAAACCCTTTTGACTAAAATAGTAATCAATTATATCCAGTACTTTAGTCCACTGAGAGAATACCAAAACAATGTGTTTAGGAGCAAGCAATTCTGACAAAAGCCTTTCCAGTAAGCATAACTTGCCACATTGTGAAACTATTAGTTCTATAAGTGGATAACGATAAGAACCATCATATGCTGACTCCACGAGGTCCGGATGATTGCAATTTTTGTAAATTTCAATCATTAAGCTATTGAAATTTCCTTTAAAATGATTCCTAATGGACACATTCTCAGTAAATTAACCCTCCAAGGTCTTGTTAATTAGATGGTCCTGGAACTTCTTTTGGCGCTCAGTCATGGTAGCATATAAAAGTATATTTTTTTTCTGGAAGCAGTTTCTCAACATCTACCTTCAATTGCCGAAGGAGAAAAGGATGTAAAATTCCATGGAGTTTTGCGACAACTCGTGCCCTATTTATCTCTTCCATTTCTTCCTTTTGAGGGTCACTGCAGCATCTCACATCTAGATTAAACCATGACTAAAATTATTCTAGGGATGAAAATATATCTGGTATGGTGAAATTTAACAATGACCACAACTCAGCTAAGTTGTTCTGCATAGGTTTCAGTTAATAAAAGTTTGCTTTCAATCGGCAACAACTTTAGTTCCTTGAGCAGTTTTCACTTTAAGTTTTTAAACTTGTGTCCCTCATCAATAACAGATACTTTCAATTATAATGCCTCAAGAATTTCTTTGCATCAATCATTAAAATCTCATCAGAAGTAACTACAATAGGAAACGGTAGACCTAGATCCTCGTCATATACTTCCTCCTTATTTTCACTATGGTATATGATTGCATTAATAGATGAGACAAACCTCTCTATATCATTCACCCAATTTGAAAGAGTTGATAGGAAAGCAATGACCAAAAAACATCTAAGCCGTTCCCCTTTAAATATGCCAGAAATGAAATAATTTTAATGGTCTTTCCAAGTCCTATTTGTTTTTTGAGAATCCCATTCAACCCATTTTCTCCCATAATGAAATCAACCACTTGACACCTTTTAGTAGCTAAGATTTCAAAGCTCCATCAGTCAGTCACCAAAGGCACAAGTTCCATCTCTATGTAAGCTCTCTCCTTCTCAGTGAGGGTTGAATCCTTAATAGAACCACCTTCATTATATATTGAAAGCATAACAACAATAGCTCCCTTGGCCTTTTTCTTACTATAACTAATGACTACCCTTTTTTTCTGCCATGACCCTGAACACCCCGCATTTTTAAGCTAAAAATTAAACTTTCATTCTTACTTGTGCAAACTCTAATCCCATGATTCATAATTTGATTTATGTGTCATGATGTTTATCCTAGCATGGGAAGTACTTTTGAAGTGAAAAATGTTTATAGAAACCACCTAGAGCAAAGTTAAGCTAAGAATCTTTAATTCGTTCAAATTTAGATATTCGATTCTACCAGGTCTATTTTAGACGTGTATAACTTTTGATATACGTGGAATTTTTGAGCTCAAGACCCACCATATTATTGATAGTTGAGTCAGCTTTCCAATGATACCAATTTTGCCTTAATTTGATAGTTGAGCAAAAAGTTATAGCCATTTTTGTGAGAGGCAGTGAGGGCACGTGATAAGCTTGCGCAGTGGGGCTTAGAGTGTCGTACTGGAGTGGGCATCATGGGATCTACTACCCCATACTAAGGGCGCGCTTCCTGGTCCATTCCAATGCTATTTTAAACTCTTTAAGGGTCAAGGGGCACTTTGATCCTTTCCCCTCAGCCCCAAACGTCCAAAGGATGATTTATATCACCCAAAAGGGCAATATTTGCACATCTTCTTGAACATCAACTCACAAAAAACCGTCCTTTTCCCTAAGAACTAAATCCAAAATCCTTTTATCCAAGAATCCAAGGAATTCATGCTTTCTTCTCCAAATCAAGAAGCTTCAGGTACGTGGGGATGTCCTAAGAAAACTCCATGGGCATGAGTTATTGTTTTACAAAGTTTTGAAAGCATATTATGATGTTTATAAAAAGGGTTTTGAAAAATTGTTTTAATAGACGAATCATGAAATCCTTTTTCAATGACATAACGTTTTGGTCTTGAGGCCTTTCCTTGAATTTTGATTATGCTCGTGTATATGTATTTGTGCGTTTTGAGTTTTGAAACTTGAATTAAGAGCATGAAGATTTATACTCCCTCTCTTGGTATGAAGCCTCTTGATTTCACATGTTATGAATTGTTCAATTACATATTGAGAAGCATGAGATAAATATTTTTACTACTGTTTAAGGACTTGTTATTAGTTATGAATGGAAGAGAGGGTGTCTTTCTTGTTTATATATATATATATATATATATATATATAAAAGTGATAATTTAAAAAAGTGCATGCTTTGCTACAAAGTGATTGACCACCACATGTTTAAGAATTGAAAGAATAGAATCTTTGCATAAGTTGACATGTACTTAGATTTACAAATTCTCTTGTAGTGTTTAAATGATTTGGGTGGTCCAAATAACATGTTTTGAATAAGAAGGGCTGTGGAATTGATATGATACGAGCGACTTGCAAGTTTGGGTATGACGATACCCTGTGATGACATGCCCTTAAGATTTTAAGCATTGAATGATTTCGTATATGAGGCATGATGTTTAAAGAACTAAAATTGGGCCTAAAGAGAGGTAGTTGGTTACTCGAAGAAGGCGTTTGACTGTAAGGGCTCATCAATAGAAACTGAATTTTGTCGATTCGAGGGATATGATTGGCTAATGCCAATGTATACTTGTCCTTGAGACATTGGTATACTAGAATAGTGATTAGGACTCTAATCCTTGCAGCAAACTTGGATTGGGGGCTTGGCTGCCGAGTTAAGGACGGATTCCATATAGCCCGTGGGATTGTAGAAATGTAGGGTGTACCATTTATCTAAGGAGTAAGACAGTGTTAAGTCATGGTTACAAGAAAGCATTTTGAAGCTCTAAATTATGCCCATGTATTTTTTCTTATCCTATGTAGAATGTTTTATGAATTTCTCTCACTTATGTTGTATTAAAGTATGTTATTTTAGATTTCTCTGCGAACCAGTACAATTGTATTGGCTCCCTATATTTTAGGATCTGAGGCTTAGTCTCGATGTAACGACCCAAAATCTCACCCTGAGACATCACACGATCCTTAAGGCTATAAGTAGCCCCAAGCTAACCCTTCAAGCTTGCTACTAAGTCTAGAACTTACTTTAAAACAAATGAATTAAGTAGTATCTCTATATCATGTCAAATTTGGGCTAAAGTAACCGAAAAAAATCATTTGGATAACAAATACTGAAAATCTAAAAACTCTAACTGATAGTCTGATAAGCCTCTACTTACTAAAGAACCAGAGAATAATTGGGAAAAATCCCCAACTGACTCAAGCTGAACTGAAAATACTAAATGACTGCTATCAAGACTGAAAATCTGAGAAAAGGTCCTCGAGCCATGAGGACTCACCAACTGCGGAAGTATAGATGAAGGTACTCGGAGATCACTATCGTTGTTGAGGCTGATCACCTAAAACTACATTATGAGATAATGTAGCACATAGACATATATGTGGATCAATACTTTGAGGATGTACTGAGTATATGGGGGTGTATACAATAAGTAAACATTATCATTACTCTTTATAAAACCATGTATGCTGATATTATGACTCACATAGCTTGAATAAATCTGAAATCTAAATTTCATAAATCATGAATAATTAAAAATGTAGCATAAATCTCGTGAGTCATTATACTTAGTTCTAAAATCTGTATTCTCCTTTTATTCTCAAAGCTTGTAAGCAAAAGGAATCTTAAAACAATAACTTTCAAAACTTATGCTTTTATCTTGAGGAGAATAGGGCTTTGGGAACTCAAGGACTTGGGAACTTTAGGGCTATAAAGATTTGGAGTCTTAGAAACTCTGGGAACTTGGGAGTTTCTTCTAACTGACATAAAACATGTGAGCTGATATGGAGTCCAACGTCTTACCCACATTGGGGGAGAGTTATTCTACCCTTGCCATCGGAATAGAACCTTAACTTTAGTGATCACTATCTTAACCCACTTGGGGTAAATCATAATCCTATGGTGGCTCATAGTTTTAGGGTATGAGACCTTGAAATCAAGTCTAACTCAGTGCTAAATAATACTCCCATACTTAGGCTCAGAACTTTTTGGAAATGCACCTTAAAACAGTACAAGTATGTATAGAGGAAGCCAATTATGCTTCTCTTTGCTTTAAATCATAAATACTGCGGATTCCTGTTTTAGCTTAGGATTCAAAGATCAGCTTTTTTTCTTGAGACTTGGTAAACAATCATCAAGGAGGCTTAAAATCATGATCTTCTTAAAATATCAAGGCTAAATCTTAGGGCTTATGTTAAACACCAAAGGTTCATGCTTGATAATGTAATTATTGGTAAATCCACTCAAAATCTGGAAAAAAAAATATGATCATATGCATAAGTATTCAAAAATAGACATGTCACTCAATATCCAAATCACTTAATGTCTCAAAATCATGCAATTAGCGACATGGTGTATAAACCCTAACTAAAATTTCATGGAAATCAAATCAAAATTCATAAATTTGTAACCTAAATTAAGTTTTTGGGAACAAGAACAAAAAAATTATTCTTGTTGGAACTTCACATACCTTATTTGGCTTGATTTCGTGGAACAAGTTGATTTTTGAAGCCTCGAGAATGTTCTTGGAGGCTTTTCTTAAAGGTTCTTGAATAATGATGTTTTGATTCTTGAATTTTCTTGAAGAAGCGTTTGAACCTTGTTCTTGAGGATTGAGGTCCCATTAAGCAGTAGATCTATTGTCAGACATCTAAAGTTGGTGAGTCTCCCTAATTTCAAAAGTATTGGTGTCACTGAAATGTTTTGATTTTGTTTTAGCTCATGGTCTAGCTGGGGGCAAACATGTTTTAGACGGTTTTGGGTCTTATTGAACTTATGTCTGTATTGTTTAAATGATATATTAAGTTGACCATGATTCTATTTTGTTTTTATGCACTTTTATAGTATATGAATTATGCTTATGATTTCTAGTTAGAAAAGGGCACTTAGGCCTTCATGGTTCGAGATGCTCGTCGCTGCTAGGGCCTCGGTTCGGATCGTGACAGACCCTTTTTCTTGTCTTTACTGCCTTTCTCTTCATTTTCCATTCCATTCACTGTGATGTTATCCATCTTCTCCAGCGGGAACTCTAAGTAAAGTTGGGTTTATGGACAAAGCTCGTCCAACTAACTAAATTGAAGACCATTCAAGTTGGGGGCTTTTTTGGAATCATTTACTTGTTCCTCTTTTGCACGCGATTTTATCAAGTTCTACTCGTCATTTGCCATGGATTCAGAAAAAGAGAGGCATCCCCATTTTTTTCATCAAGATTTACTTTGTCCTCCAATTTAACAACAAGTTCCTGATTACTTGTATCCTCATCTACAAATACGAAAATAGGAGAATCCATTTTAGTAACATCCTTTACTCCGCTGTCGGTGTTATCAACCATCTCAGTATCCAAACCCTATTGAACTGGAATGAGGTTAGGTGGAAATGGGAGACAGAAAGAAGAAAAGATTCAAGAGTTTTTTTACTTTCTTAAATTCCGTGTCAAGTCAAAATCACACATTTTAACAAATTAAAATGGTTGGAAACGACTGGAGTATTAACATTCAACAAAAGTAATAAGTTTGTATTGATTATTAGACAATAAACAAACATTAAAGTAGGCTATATACAAAAACATTTTATAAAGGAGACTCCCAAAAGCAAGAACGTTTAAAATCTCATTAACACAAAAATTAGCTAGAAAAATCAACATCTTAAACTTGAACACCCAGTATTCATGAAAGAAAAAGAACAATGACTTAAAACTTTCTTAAACCATTCTAGAGAATGTGAATATAGAGAAGCAACATCCACCCACATATACACATAGTGTGTGTCTAGATCTATTTCAAGTGTAGGCAAAGTTATCAACAATAACAACATAACCTGTATATTCCCAAAAAGTGGGATACGTATAGGTAAAGTTACCATTCAACTAAAATAAATTTTCATAATAATGTAAGTTCCAGTAGTCAAATTAATAAGTTCATTGATAAAATTCGAAGTCCTGCATCTTCTTCATCGGGAACAACCCTTAAAAAGGCTTTACTTGATTTAGGCTTACTATTGTAGCCATTACAAGTAGATTTTTAATTTTAAAAAGAACATAAACAACTACTCAATTGTAATAAGGGAGGAATTATAAAGTCAAATTCTCAAATACTCAGTGTTTAGAAGCACATAATCGTGTGGAAAATAATCAAGCCTAATAATGATGGATTCCAAAACCATAATTATGTATTTTTTTAAAGAATAACTCCCACTTGTGAGTGCTAGGCTAGCATGAACCCAAAGTTTCAACAATATGTTGGTCAACTCAATAGTTGTCTTGTCTAGTCAAGCTAGGTCTATTTGATTTGTTGTAGAAAGTTAGCTGATGAGAGGTATAGATCCTAAGCAGGGCATATCTAGCTATGGAAAATTTGTTTACGTTTTGTTCCCTTTAAGTTGTACAAGAACACTTTGGTAATAACTTGTGGATAGTTACCCCAAAAAAGAATGACTCACACAATTCGTTGCACTCTCAGATTAAAATAGGCCAGGATCCTAATGCATAATATAGAAAAGAGAAACATATACAGAAATTAACAGATGAAAAATATGCAGTTTACTAAACTACACAAATCATCAAATATTCAGAATTCGAGTACGCGGAAAGTCATAAAAGCATTGAAGTTAAACTTTTAAATGTACTGAAAATTTCTGAAGCCAAATGTAGAACACATATGATATAGATTATATTAGTGTGGGAAACAACTGGACGAGGAGTGTTGAAAGGAAGAAAGTTATGAACTTTACGATAGAAGTTTCATATGAAGGGACTTACAACTTAAGTTCTTGGGC
>NC_061113.1:204982016-205074195 GCF_002878395.1 Capsicum annuum | reverse complement strand
ATATTCAGGTACAGTGGATGCTATTATTAAGATGATTCGTCGTGAAGGATTCAGATACTTCTATCAATGCGCATAAAGATAGTGCAGAGTGTCTTTGCAGCCTCTATACTTTTCATGGTGAAGAAAGATCTTATTGTTTTGGCTAACAAAAGCATGGTTAAAAGTGTAGCTGTAGATATTAAGTGACCATGGTTAAATATCGATACCAAGACCTATCCTACCAACTAATATTCTACTCTCATCTGTGACCTCCAAACTCTCCTATCTAATCAAGTTATATATATATATATAGAGAGAGAGAGAGAGATTCAAAATAATAGTATACCGATGAGCTGGTGATGTAGGAGTCGGAATGTATACTTTTGATGACTTTACAGTTACTCCTTCACTATTTTCAGAAACAGAAGAAGTCGAAACGATCGTCGATTGCTTATTCTCAGTACAACAATTCTCTAATCTCAATAAAGCACCTGAAAATGAAAAAGCAACGCAGGTAAATGAACTATGTCAAGAGATTCCTTGTTCTTTTTTATTATGTTGACTTAAAATTATGCTTCTGCTATGCCAAAATATAGTAGTAGATTTTTGTTATCGGAGCCTTTGCTAAACTTGGGGCAACTGTTTGTACTTCTGTTGGTTGTGAAGTCAAGGCTTCAAGCAAAGCAGCAGATTGTGGAAATGTCTCATTACGATATTCAGGTACAGCGGATGCTATTATTAAGATGATTTGTCATGAAGGATTCAGATGTTTCTATCAGGGAATGCGCATAAAGATAGTGCAGAGTGTCTTTGCAGACTCTGTACTTTTCATGGTGAAGGAAGAGCTTGTCAAAGTGTTTGCTGTTTTGGCTAACAAAAGCATGGTTAAAAGTATAGCTGTAGATATTAAGAGACCATGGTTAAATACCGATACCAAGACCTATCCTACCAACTAATCTTCTACTCTCATCTGTGACCTCCAAACTCTCCTATCTAATCAAGTTAAATATATATATATATAGAGAGAGAGAGAGAGAGAGAGATTCAAAACAATATTATACCGATGAGCTGGTGATGCAGGAGTCGGACTGCATACTTCCGATGACTTTACAGTTACACCTTCACTATTTTCAGAAACAAGAGAAGTCAAAGCGACCGTCGATTGCTTATTCTAAGTACAACAATCATCTAATCTCAATAAAGTACCTGAAAATGAAAAAGCAGCTCAGGTGAATGAAACTATGTCAAGAGATTCCTTGTCCTTTTTTATTATGTTAGCTCAGGTGAATGAAAACTCGTGCAATACATGCCTTGTGTGCTCCGCAAATATATCAATAGTGAAGTTACTACTCTCTTTTCCACAACCTTTCTTCAAATCAGAATGCTAAAAAACCTATAAATTTGAAGCAACTTCAAATAAGATTCTAAGTAAAAATGAAAATAAATTAACTAGAAATGAAAAAGAATAATCATAAAATGCTTTTGAAAGGATATTTATCTCTCACTAGAAAAAAAATATAACAATAGTAAGAAAATTCAAAATTTCTCCTTTAATCATCTGCCTGCATCCAATCCCAATCAGTATCATCAATCTCATCCTCCCCATCCAATATTTCTATAGTATTATCTTGTAAAACTTGTTCATTAGAAGGTATATCAACAACATTAATGGGTACATCTTCTCTTGAGCATCTTATGCCTTCATTATATAATCTACTCGAGGAACCAATTTCATCATTAAGCTCCCTCCAAAATGTTTCTCCAATATTTGGAGAATTCTCTTCCACTAAATCATACAAATTGATAGGAACTTTATACCTCGAATAGTAAACCCCCTTTTCAACTGGATCCTCCATGTAGAAAACTTGATGAACTTGTGATGCCAATACAAAAGGGTCATCTGTACTACATAATCTGTTAAAGTATACAGGAGTTAACCCATATTCATTTACTTTGTTATGAAACCAATCATATATAAACAAAACAATACTAAAACAACCATAATAATCAATCTCAATGATATCATGAATAACTCCATAATAGATAACTTCTCCATCAATGGGATTTCGGTCCCTAGCACTAGCAAAACTATCAGTTGTTGCTGATAAAGTCAGTCCACTATTTTGAGTCTTGCATGGGGCATCCCGAGCTTTAGTATGAAATCGGTATCAGTTAACCCAATATGCAGTATATCTCTTGGCCACCCAATTAGGCCTTTTAGCCAACCTTTATAAATAATCGGGCAATTCAGCATTTTTAACTTTATCTTCAAACCAATTGTTGAATTCCTAAGTATGACTCCTTGCTCTTAACCACGTTTGATCTCGTATCATTACTCATTACATTTTTATGTTCCCTGCAATCATGATATTTTGAATTTAATCATAAGGTCTTTATAAAAAAAGGTAAATGTACGTTACATATCATAACAAATTAAATGATATTTAATATATAAATAATCGTTCTATAATTCATCTTACTCAATAAACTTTTCCACTTGATCATCTCCAGTGTTGAATAGGACATACCGATGTGCTTCATAACGTAACTGTGAATCCATAAAAAACGTGAAATCTTTTTTCTTCTCACGTCCAATCAAATGATCTATCTTAGGAAATATAGGTGACATATTCTGAATGGATTCATCATCCTCAGCTTGATCCTCAAATTCGTACCTACTGAATCTTGTCTTCACACCATCATGTAGGTATCTTGAACAAAATGTCAAAGATTCTTCTGCCAAAAATCCATCTGCTATTGATGTTTCAGGACAAGATCGATTACGAACAAATGTATCTAAAGTATGACGGAAGGTATACCTATACTATTTATCGAAGTTCAGGGATATATATGTACCTTTTTCATTAACGACAAGAGTATATTTGCATCTAAAGTATGATGGAGGGTATATTTGTGCCATTTATAAAAGTTCAAGGGTATAGACGCTCCTTTTCATTAACGACAAGGGTATATTTGTACCTAAAGTATGCCGTAGGATATATCTGTACCATTTATCAAAGTTCAAGGGTATATTCGTACCTTTTTCCCCTTTTTTTAATGAATATGACAATTAGTGTATGAAAATAGAGTTTTAAAAGTGAACTCCCTAAATAGTCACCCAAGTTTTGAAAATTTCCTTCAAATATCACTTATGCTTCATTTAGGATCACAATATCACTCAACTATCACTTTTTTCCTCAAACAATACTAAACACCTCTAAAGTCTTCTTCTCTCTTAGTTGGCATGTCATTTCATTAAATTTTTTTTTAAATACTAAACCTATTTAACTCATCAAACTCATTTAATCAAACTATAATTCTATTTTTTTTTTTGAAAAAATGCATTAGTCTATTAAAAAGAAATTTTTATACTTAGAAAAACTTTATCGGTGCTAAAACTTGGCATATATTTTTTTTCTGAATGATCAC
Organism: Capsicum annuum; assembly: GCF_002878395.1. Taxonomy (NCBI): domain Eukaryota; kingdom Viridiplantae; phylum Streptophyta; class Magnoliopsida; order Solanales; family Solanaceae; genus Capsicum; species Capsicum annuum. The sequence continues at coordinate 205,070,787 of NC_061113.1, read as the reverse complement.
TCATATTTTTTCAAAGGTTATTTTCTGGATGATCACTCATATTTTTTGAATTCGCTACAAAATTATTTTTATTTTTTTAGAGAAAATAATATGACTTAACTATCATTATTATCCTAAAAAAAAAAATCTCATACGTCTCTTTCTCTTCTAATTGGTAGGCCATGTTATTAAATTATTTTCTTAATAATAGACCTATTTAAATCATGAAACTTATTTAGTCAAAATTTTATTCTTATTCTTTTCTTTAAAAGAAATATATTAATTTATTAAGAAGAAATTTTCATGCGTAGAAATCTTTTATCATTACTTACACTTTCAGTTTATTCTAAAGTTATTTTCTTGGATTGTTATCAATGTTTCTGGAGTCGCTTATAAAAATTTCTTTTTGTTTTTGCTAAGACAGTAATGTCACCCAGTTATTAATATTTTTCTCAAAAAAACACTAAATATCTCAAAAGTTTCCTTCTTTTTATAATTAGCATATCATTCCTAGGGTTGTTAATCGGACCGGTTCAAATCGACATCGGCCTAGGTAATTTTATCGGGTTTTGGGCCGGTCCGATACCGAGTTACTCTTAACGGGTTGGTCCGATCCGGGCCCAAAGAGTGAAATTTGCTGAAATGAATCAGAATTGGGCCACTTAGCGTGTATCCAATTTTGACCAGTCAAAAAGGATCAAAATTATAAAAAAAATCAAAATTTCCATTTTTTTCAATATATACACACCTATATACATTTTAAATACGTTAAACAATATACATACAACACATAGACACTAAATGTACTACTTTAAATACTACTTGAAACAATATACATACAATATATATACACTATATATATACTACTTTAGAAAACATATACTTATGTATACTTTTAATATATACTAGTTTAGATTCTATAGAAAATATATACACATATATACCGTATACTTACGATATAATATATATACTACTTTAAACATTACTTGAAATAATATACATGCAACATATATACATAATATATACTACTTTAGAAAGCATATACACATGTATACTTTAAATATATATTAGTTTAGAGTCTATAGAAAATATATACACATATATACGTACAATATAATATACATACTACTTTAAATATTACTTGAAACAATATACATACAACATATATACACTAAATATATACTACTTTAGAAAACATATAGACATGCATACTTTAAATATATACTAGTTTAGAGTCTATAGAAAATATATACACATATATACGTACAATATAATAGATATACTATTTGATGTACTACTTGAAACAATATACATACAACATATATACACTAAATATATGCGACTCTAGAAAACATATACACATGTATACTTTAAATATATATGGGTTAGATTCTATAGAAAATATATGCACATATATACGTACAATATAGACATTACATATAATACTTCTTTAGAAACATATACACATGTATACATTAAATATATACTCCCTCCGTTTCGGAATAAGTGAATTATTTGGGTATTTATTGGTGTTTCAAAATAAGTGAATCATTGAATTTTTTTTCAAATTTACCCTTATGATTCGACAACCAATTAACTTTTGAAAAGGTATTACAAGGACAACTTTTTCTTTTTTGGGGATAAAAATAGAAAGTTGTGTTAAATATATGTCTTTAATGCTTTTTCCTTAATCTGTGTGCCAAATTCAATAATTCATTTATATGAAACGGGGGGAGTACTATTTTAGTCTATAGAAAATATATACACATATATGTAGAATATATACTACTTTAAATACTACTTGAAAAAATATACATACAATATATATACACTATATATAGTACTTTAAAAAACATATAGACATATATATGTCAAATATATACTACTTTAGAGTCTATAAAAAATATATACACATATATGTAGAATATATACTACTTTAAATACCACTTGAAAATTGAAAGATATATACATTACATGTTATAGTACTTTAGAAAACACATATATATGCTACTTAATATAATAATACTTGAAGTTTTGAACATATATTCATTATATGTTTTCATTATATTAGAACTTAAAAGATATTTATTTTTTCATTATGTGTATATATGTTATGTTCATTACTTAGTGTAAAATTTGATAGTAATATATTAAAAGTATTTAATTCAAATTAGAAATTCAATTTAAATGAAAAAAATTACAAAGTAAGGAGTGAATGAATGTTGTATTTTATTAATTGAAAAATAATACAAAACTTATCATTTACATGAATGAAAAATCTACAAATTTTACATCATTTTTTCCAACTCGTGCATGTTAATATTAACGAGAACTGTCATAGGATAGTCAAAATCAATGGGGGAAAAATCATGCATTAGACTTGATTGTGTTGAGTTCTCCTTTGTTATGCTCATATACAACTTCACAAATATTGCATTGCACCTTAATTTTTCCTTTTATTTTCGTAAAATATTTTCATGCAATACTAGTTCTTCTATGAGCTCTTGGGGAACGGGGAGGAAAATTAACCGATTCAGATCTAACATTAACATTTTCTACTGCGGCTATCTCACCAATATTTTTATAAATATCATCTAAATTAACCACGTCTACTTCATTCTCTTCTTCTATATTATAATTTTTTTGAGCTTCTGCATAATCCATATCGTGAGCACCTACACCTATTTCTTCCTCAAAAGGTTGACTAACTGATACCGGAGGCACACGAGTATATCTATTACTTGACCTATCTCTACCGAAACTGCCACCAATTCATTTTTTACTACCACTACCACTTTTGGGATAAATTTTTTTTACTTTTACCAAGGTTTCTTATTTTATTCATATTATAAAATAAATTAAAAAATATTTAAAACACAAAAAATAATAAAAATAAATATTCAACAATTAATACACTAACTAAAAATTAAAGTAAGATATGAAACAATAATGCCAAATTTTTGAGGTATCCGAAAGTTGTGACTTTAGAAAACTTCCACTTGATATTTGTAAACGCAAAATTTAAAAATAAAATTGAACACTTTAAAAGATAATTAGAATATTTGAAAGACATTGAGAGAATGGGAGAATAAGATTTGTGTGGAAAATGATTTGAAATTTTCTGGTATTTATAGAAAAAAATTAATTTTTTTAATATAAAATCAATTTTGGCCAAATGGCCGTTGGACCCAAACGACATTATAGCCGTTGGGCCAACGGTCCATTTGACCGTTGGAGCCCAGTCAGCAATAACCAAAAAATTTTTTTTTTAATGAACCGGGCCGATCCGATCCGGATAGCCGGTGGACCTGGTTCGATTTCATTATTGGGCCGGTCCATCAAGCCCGTACCCTGAAATGACCCAGCCCGAGATCGGCGGCCCAATAATTTGGAGGCCCACCTGGTCGGGTCAGACGGGGTCGAAATGGGCCAGCCCGGCCCGACTCGATTGACAGGTTTAGTCATACCAGTAAAACATCATTTTTTAAAAAATAATAAACATATTAACTCAGCAAACTTATTTAACTAAAATAATAATTTTTTTAAAAAATATATTAATTTAGTAGGAAGAAATTCTCATAGTATTTTCATAGATGATCATTCAGGTTTTTATATATAATTGCCTGCAAAGATTAGTTGTTTTCTAAAGAAAATAATATCACTAAAATTAATAAGTTATCTAGAGATTTTAATTTGCTTGTAAAGTAATATGGTAAAGATTGAGTTTTGGTAAAGAATTCCTAGATAGGAAAATTAAACTAATGCATTTTTTTCAAAAACAAAAAAAAAAAGAATAAAGTTATAATTTTGAGTAATTGAGTTTGATGAATTAATTGATTTATAATTTAAAAAATATTATTTTAATGGCATGACATGCCAGAGAAGAATACTTTTGAGGTGTTTAATAATTTTTAGGAAAAGAGTGATAGTTGAGTAATATTATTGTCTTAAATGAAATATAAGTGATATTTGAAAGAAATTCTCAAAATTTGTATGACTATTTGAGGAATTCACTCAGAGTTATAATAACAACAATTTTTGACATGCTTAAAATTTTATTATTTTACATTTTTCTTTAGATAGATATACTAACAAAATACGTCGTGGTTAAATGTAAAAAATTGTTTTGCTAAATAATCTAATCACAATTTTTTTGTTGTAACATTTGTAGCAATAAGTGTGGCTAAAATTTATTTACATATTTTATATGGTCCATGGCTAAGAATTTATAATTATTGCTACGAAATTTTATTATGTTGCAGACTGTAGTTATAAAGAAAATTTTATTTTACAAGATATATATGTATAGCAAGTGATTTTATCCACGAAAAATAATTTGTATCTATCTTTATATAATTAGCGAGAATTTGTAAATTTTTTCACATTAAGTATATTAATTAATAAAATATTTAGATATAATAATTTATTTATTCAAATTATATTTGAAACTTATAAATAAATTTTGGTAAATTTGAATTGAGTCGAATAATAAACACCTCCAATCAAATGATAATTCTTAAAACACTCGATCATGATGAAGCTTGAGTGAAACATATTAAAATTTAGTTTAAATTCTTTATAATTAGTTAATTGAAGATAATAGAATCATTTATTTTAAAGAAAATTATATTTGAAACTTACAAGTTATAAAACTGAATCGCATTATTGACAACACTAATTACACTAGACTGATAAAGATATTATTCCGATGAAATAAATGTAAAGTAAAATTTAGTAATGTTAATTTGTTTAAATCTGTTATAATTAGTTAATAAAAAATAACTAAATTTAATCACTTATGTATTTAGATACAAATTATTGTACAAATACACTTTTGTGATAACTATGTCCAATTATTAATCATTTGTTCAACTAATTATAACTACATATACAATAATTATTCATTAATAATTTAATAGTAAACCATAAAAACATTGTTAAAAAAGATGAGGTTCGAGACTTTGAATAAAATAACAACTGTCATAACACTTGATCAAGGTAAAACTTGAGTAAGCCATGAAAAATTTTGTTTATATTGTTATGGATAGAAAATTGAAAGTAATACATTATAATTACTTATTTATTTAATTATATCTCAAATTTTTTAGTAAGACTTGTTAAGCCTGAATCAAATCAAATTATATTTAATCACTTTTTTTTATCTAAACTATATTTCAAATGTACTAGTAAAATTCGGTAAGATTGAATCAAATCAAGTAATTAACACATTTAATTATCTTAGATCGATGGTATTTGATTTTATAATAAAGATTGTCCAGTCACTATATAGTTTTAGTTTAGTGTTGCTAAAACAAATTTTCATTCATGATAAGAAAAAAATGATTATTAGCTACAAAATTCTATCAAAATTCATTTCGGCATAACAAATAGTTATGAAACTTGAAGCAAAAACTTAACAATTGCTATAATTATTTAGAATTTGAAACAAAAAGTACTCATTTAGTTACAATATTTTGCTTGAGGTAATTATTGTACCTACAAATTTAGTATTGTTGCAGCAATTTTATTATGTCAGAGACATGTCAAGTTATACTTATACGAGAGCATTCTTTTATTGACAAAAAGATAAGAGTTGATTTCACTTTTCAAGTAGTTAATGATTCACATATATAGTTTTTCTCTTCCACTTTTACTCCTCCTATGTCTTTTTTTTAAAAAATTATTATGAAATTAAATTAATATTTTTGATGAGTAATTAATTCTTTTTTCATAATTTTTAAAAAATAATTGAGGTATCTGAAAATTGTGAAACTACACTGGACATGTTGTAGGTGAAAACTAGAAGAATTGGAAAATTGAATAACTGAAATCAAAGATAGGTCAAATTTATCGGCTCTCACCTAACATTTAGTCTATTGTACAAAAATATGAGTTTCAAATTTTTTAACATAAAAGTCATTTAACTTTAAAAATTGATATACAAAAAATACTTTTCTATTTTGTGACATAAAAGTATCCTAGCTTTAAAATTTAGTACAAATTATTTTATTTATTTTTTCAAAAGGTTTTTATAAAATTTACTATACAAATACATATATTAGAGCTGAAAATAGTCAAATTACATTTTCTTCAATATTACTAATATAAGATTAAAATTATTATAAAAATATCAAACTAAGGAAAGCAAATATAATATTGTATACCCCCAAAAAGTTATGTGTTTAAAGTAAAATATTAGAGATGTTTCTAATATCATGTTGAATGTAATTAATTTATCTTGGACCCCTGTCATATTTTTTATATGATATATTAAAATTCAGATAAATTTTACTTCTTAATTAACTTGATCAAAGTTGAATGACTTTTAAGTGACAAAAAATTAAGAAAAAAATTACTTTTATGTTACAAAATTTTAAATTTGAATGACTTCTATGTAAAACAAATTAAAATAATAATAATAATAAAAAAAAAAAAAACTATAAATTTTATAATTAGATGAAATGCACATAATAGTTAAAAAAATTATATTATAAATTTAAAATTAGATAACTAAATCAAAAACATCTTAATGAATTATTACTTTTTATATAATAAAGTTAGTCCTACAATTTGATAAAAACAGATGAAAACGAACGAGCTAAAAAAATGGGAAACAACAATAGTTAGTTGAGGAGAAAGAGAAGAAGGTGAAGTGAAATGATATGGTGGAATTCACTTTATAAAATCAATTAAATGCTTTCTTGCATAATTAATGATAGTTATAACTATGATTCATCCAATATAAATTTTTGACTTTTAAGTTTTGGAAATAATAAAACTTTAACTCCTGTTGATTAATTTTTTATTTTAAACAAATTACTAGTTTATTTTGAAAAAGAAAAGCTATGAAAGTCTTTTCACAAGTATGGCTAAATTTGGACAAAAAAATTATGACCATTTAGCACTTCCCTTATTAAATGTATCAAAAGCAACACCAACTCTTTTTTTCGTTTTTAGTTTCTTCATCTATCCCTTCCCAAGTAAAATACACATTACACATTTTTGAAACAATTACCATTTATGAGGATTTGGCCTATCCACTTTTAAAATCCACATATTTGACGAAAATCCTTATCATATGTCTAAATACAACATATGATATGTCAGTTTAAAATCCGAGATGCTTTGTGTACTAATTAAAAGTATTAAATTTAAATAACTCTAAGTAAATGTTCAAAATAAGTAAAGATCTTCGAAAAGAGTATATCACTTACAATAGTATTCATTGGTTACATCTGCATAAAGTACGGTGCTTTCATTGTTCCTTGTCATAGTAAATTCACCATTCATATTGTTATCTCTGTCGGGTTCGAAATTGAAAGGGCGTCATATGGAAGCTAATATTTTGCAAATCATAGAGATAGTTATTCAGACAACACATTAAAAAAAATGCTAAAAAGGCATATTATTAATATAGTTTGGCCAATTGGCCTATACAGAAACTGTTGGGAGAAAATCTTTCCTAAATAAGGCTCTTTAAACGACTACATTATGGATGCTAGTGTATTATAGTATGAGAAGGGAGATCTTCTATTTATAGATGTCTAAAACCATTCCTCCAAGAAAAAGGTTTGCCAAATATGGAAAAGTTTTATATTTTTATCTAAGGAAAAATAAAAATAATTATAGTACTACTTTATTTTCCATCAATAGAAAACTAAAACTCAATTTTAGTAAGAAAATCAGGGCAAAAATTCTAACAATCTCTAGCAAGGAATTCTTGTCTCTTTGATGGAAACTATTATAATTATCCAGTTGAAATTGTGTTAACATAATATAACTACTACATTAGAATTATAAGAATAAAACTGATTCAAGTATCACGTAGAAGATATATGAATAGGGGTAGCATCCAAGATATCGGGTAATGTAAAGTCAAACATAGAAGCTTGCTTTCTTTTTTCCAATCATCTCTAATTTCTAATACAAACATCAACTATATATTGGTTCCTATTTAAAATAAACACTTAATTTCTTTCCAAATTTATTTTGTAAAGTTCTTTCCATATATTTTAGGAGTTATTAGTTTAACTAAATAATAAAAATTGAAAAAAATAGTAAAATGACGGATTCGTGTTCATGCATGTGAACCCTTGCATTCAGCCTACCTCACTTTTCATACCAGTATATTCACATGTACTGACGCATACTTTTTTATTGCGCTATGGTGTTTTATACCATAGGTTTGGATGCTCAAGTTCCCGATCATGTGTAGGTAGATTCAGATTCAGCCAGCAGCAGTAGACTAGCAGTGAGTCCTCATCATTCGAGGATATTTTTTTATTTCATTATCTCATTACATTCAGTATTTCAGTAGATGAAGTTAGTTGGGGTATTGTCCCACCTACTACGCAGTTCAGACTATTTAGCTAGAGGTTTTTTAGACTAGTTGTTTAGACAATTGTTAAATTTTGGCATTGAGATACCTTATCTCAGTTTTATTTCAGTTATTTAAACCTTATGGCATTTCAGCTCATTAGTCTATATTATAACATATTATTACTCAGTTATTGTAGTAGGTATCAATCATGAGTTAACTTGTGGTCCTTCGAGATTATGAGCACCGTATAGTATCCGGGGTACAGACTTGGGGCATTACAAACTTGGTATCAGAGCCTAAGGTTCAACAGTGTCCTAGGAAGTCTGAAAGCCGCACCTAGTAGTGTCTTATACATGGGTGTATAGCGTGCCACACTTATGGATAGAGCACTACGAGAAGTTTTAGGAATTATTTCCCTTCTTTCAGTATTCATATCGTGTGAGTGAGCATGAGCTCCAAATAAAGTATTTTTTTAATCCAAGTTTCTCTTATATCTATAGAAATTTCCTCCAAAGTGGACTCAGGGAAGAGGAATGGGAGATCAGTCAGCCACTCAGCCCGATCAGCCAAATCCTTTGGGTGAGCATGTCTCCCACACTGAGTTTAGAGAAGCTTTTACCACTCTAGCTTATTCAGTTGCTGCTCAGAATAAACGTCTAGCTGTCGTTCTGGCCAACCTTATGGCCAATACTGTAGCAGCCATGATTTAGGACTTGACCTAAATAAACCCTCTGTCTTTCGTAGGGTCTAAGTCAAATGAAGACCCTCAGGAATTCATTGATCAGGTGCAGAAGGTTATAGATATTATGGGGGTGATAGCTAGTGAGAGTGCTGAGTTAGCTGCATATCTGTTGTAGGATATGGCTCACACTTGGTTGAAATAGTGAAAAGTAGAGAGGGCAGTAGATGCAGGGCCCATAGAGTGGGAGGAGTTTGCCACTTCTTTTCTAGATAGATTCTTCCCCCTAGAGCTGAGAGAAGCTAAGGTGTTAGAGTTTATTAATCTGAAGCAGGGAAATATGATAGTGAAAGAGTAAGTAGGGCAATATGACAGTGAAATAGTATTCTTTTAAGTTTACTCAATTAGCTAGATATTCTCCTCATATGGTGGCAGATAGCAGATCCCGAATGAGTAAGTTTATGTCTGGAGGGAATGATAGTATGGTCAAAGAGTGCAGGACCGCAATGTTGATCAGTGAGATAGACTTGGCTAGGTTGGTGATCCATGATCAGCATATAGAGGAGTAGAAAAATAAGAGAGCTAGAACAGGTAGCTTTCACTTTGCTCAACCTAAGTTAGAGGGTGGGAACATTTTTCAGTTCTGCTCGAAATTTTTAGTTCCAGCTCCATCCTCATCCAGTGTTCCAGTGCCGAAATTCAGAGATAGCAATAGAGATAGGGCGTCAGGCCCTAAACCTCAAGGCAGTGTAAGCAGTGCCCGAACCAATCCTCTTTGTCAGACTTGTGGTAAAAACCATCAGGATGTCGGCAGGGCTGCTAGTGATATGTGTTTCGGATGTGGCAAACTAGGCTACAGAGTCATAGATTGTCCTCAGTCAGGATTTTAAGGTCAGCGTAACCATCCTCTAGCTTAGTTCAGTCACCCAAATCATTAGGGTGCCGTATCTAGTGCCATCAGTGGGCAGCACCCAAATAGACTCTATGCTCTTCAGTCCCAACAGGATTAGGAAAATTCTCCTGATGTGGTCACTGGTACATTAAAGATCTTTCAGATACATGTTTATTCTTTGCTAGATCCAAGATCTTCCTTGTTTTTTGTTACTCCTTATATAGCAGTAAATTTTGGAGTTAGTCCCAAAATTTTAGTCCTGAAATTCTAGCAGAGCTTTTCTCTGTTTCTACCCCAGTGGGTAAATCCATCATATCCCGACAGATATACAAGAAGTGTCCGATTATGATATCTGAGAAAGTCACTTTAGCAGACTTAGTAGAATTAGAGATGACTGATTTTGATGTTATTCTCAACATGGATTGGCTTTATTCCTACAATGCCTCAATCAACTGTAGAAAGAGCATTGTCCAGTTCTAGTTTCCAAATGAACCTGTACTAGAGTGGAGATGTAGTACTTTAGCCTTCAAGGGTTAGCTTGTTTCCTACCTAAGGGAAAGAAAAATGATATCTAAGGGATGCGTTTATCATCTTTTGTGAGTTAGAGACTCTAGTTTAGAAACTCCCAGTATTGAGTCAGTTCCAGTGGTGAATGAATATTCAGATGTGTTCCCAGAAGATCTTCCCAGAGTTCCCCCTGAAAGGGAAATTTACTTCGGAATAGATCTTCTTCCAGACACTTAGCCCATATCTATTCTACCATACAGACTGGAACCTACAGAACTCAAGAAATTAAAAGAACAATTGAAGGATCTCTTAGATAAGGGATTCATTAGACCCAATGTGTCCCTACCAGATGAGGGTTGATGAGGTGGCTTAACCTGTCAGTTGAACCCTAAACCCTAAACCCTAAACCCTAAACCCTAACCTTCCAACTGGGGTTACAAGTGGGACCCCAAATCAGTTAAAAAGGGGCATGTCGGTTAGATGATTACTTCCCACGGTCTCAGTCTCAATCATCAGTAAATAACTTAGTTAGTCCTACAGTTTTTAGGACTGTCAGATACAGTCATTCAGCTTAGTACAAAACTTAGCTAGTTCCATCAGAGTAAGGACTATTAGAAATAGTCACTCAGTAATAGTATATTAGTTATCAGTACATCAGTTTTAGTAATCCATGTTACCAGTAAACTCAATATTTACTATTATTATGACTTCAGTTAAAGCTCCTATATTCATGCATGTATTTCTCACTCAGCCATGTTCATATTATTCAGTCAGTTATAGTTCATGCATGTGAACCCTTACATTCAGCCTACCTCACTTTGCATATCAGTACATTACACGTACTGACACATATTTTTTTTTGTCCTATGGTGTTTTATACCATATGTTCGGATTCATCCAGCAGCAGTAGACTAGCAGAGAGTCCTCATCATTCGAGGATATTTTTTATTTCATTGTCTCATTATATTTAGCATTTCAGTACATGAAGTTAGTTGGGGGATTATTCCATCAACTCAACAGTTCAGACAGTTCAGCTAGAGGCTTTTTGGACTAGATGTTAAGATAGTTGTTTAGTTTTGGTATTGAGATACCTCATCTCAGTTTTATTTCAATTATTTAAACCTTATGGCATTTCAGCCCATTATTCTGCATTATAACATATTATTACTCAGTTATTGCAGCAGGCACTAGTCATAGGTTAGCTTGTGGTCCTTTGAGATTATGAGTACCGTGTAGTGTCCGGGGTACAGACTCGGTGTGTTACATCAAGCCTACGGTAAATCAGCCTAGGTGATACTGCCCTTGGCCACTAAAGCAACCACCATTTACGTGGTTGCACCAACTGGACCTGAATTTTTCAAAGTTTCCCTTGAACCCTCGGTATTTATTCAAAATTTTGTGAATGGAAATAAACTATTCTACCTTATTAATTTTGACATTCCAGACTCAATGGCACCATCAAAATTTTCATTCGAAGTCATTTCGATGAAATATGGACCCCACATCCTAGGGTCACTTTTACCAAAATTTCTCCAATATACGAAAATAAGTCCACAAGACTTGAGATCGAAACCAATGTTCCCCTAGTATAAAATTGATGTTTTGGATCTTATGAAACTGTTAGAATTGGTATGTAAGGTTGTTAACATGAAGTATATGCCCAATAGTCAATCCTTACCAATAAAGACTTTAAAAAAGAAAATTGGCTCTAAAGAACAAATAAACTATCTACTAACTAAACTGGCGGCTCCAACAAGTCACAAATGACTTTGGATAGCTATAGGAAAACTCTAAAGGGGAAAAAGTTATGGAAAAGTGGTAAATGACCTAGAGGATCATTACATATATGAAGCTTGAATAACCAACTTAGCCAGGCCATGCTGTAAAGTTAAATCAAACACTTCTTGAGAGGCAACCCATGTTTTGTACTCATTACTTTTATAGGGTAATATGTGTTACTTGTGCAGGGATGATGCATGAAAAAGTGCAGCACTTGACTCAATGATGAACCCAGAAGGGGATTGTATGAGGTCGTGGGTTCAGTTGTCTGAGCATATTTGATCAAAGTCCTGCGGGATGAAAATTTGGATGTTATTAATGAGTCACCATGATCCCACCTAGATGTTATGATCATGGTGCCCATCGTCTAATCAAACTACTACAAACCAATATTTAGGAAATTAAACCTACAATTTTGAAACAAGATCATGGTAACATACCACAATAGTCCTTAAGCCTCATATGTTTCCAAGTAAACTTTCTTCAACTCTCTTGTCACGAGAATGAGACACGATCGTAGTTTGAGTCTGGGGTCGTAGGTTGAAGTCATCTGATGGGTCAAGTTATTTTAATCAAAATTATACCTGATCTCACCTGACTCAGAATTTAAGTCCTAAACGCTATACCAATAACTCAATCGTACATTTCACCTTATTAAAAATTTAAACCCTTCTTTTGAAAAATTAATCACGTCAAAATTTAAGAATTCATACCTCTAAGTTGAGTGTTAAGGCTACGATAATAATAAAACCCTTCTATGCTTCTAATGGAAAGATCAAAGTCAAAAACAAAAATATTTGAAGTATATTTCTTGGTCTCACTTTATAGATAAAAGAAATTAGCACTTTGGGAGTAGCATTACTATGTCTTTGGAATTTATTTGTTGTATTAAGGTTTGAATGAAAAACAAATATGGGGAAGTATTGATCACCTAAATGTATTATCAAAAATAATGGTCAATGACGGTTATAAATAGGGTCAAGGTCTTGTTTGATTTTTGCTGAGTGTCAATGTACTCCACGACACAACCCACGGTCGTGGTGACAAATAAATGATTGTAGGTTGGATCGTTGTAGGTTACTAGTGTCTTCAATGTAAATGCTCCTCGTACGATCACATCCCAAAATCGTCCTATCAAGGTAAAATCATGGCATGTACTCATCTTAAGTGACATACGTCCAATACTTTAGGAGTGTTCCTACGATCAAAAAGTCTGATTGTACTTTCATTGCACGCTTGGAGGGACCAGTTTTCTAATAAATTATTTCCTATTCACTTTTGGAAAACCCTTCTTATGAAAGAAAAGCACAATCATATGAAGGATCATCTTATACATTTACTAAACCTATTTCAAAAATTTAGAATTGCTGCTAACTTTATCCCATACAAGTACAATGGAACCAAAGGCACAAAACACGCTAAGGAAGGACATCTCAAAGCAGAGGGTACAAAAATACATAAATCTAGCCTTAGAGATGAATCAAATAGTTTAAGTGGTACCAAGGTGGAATATTCCACTAGTTCAACAGAAGAAAAACACTCTCCTAGGACCATGAGAGCTAAGGAAAAAGAGATGGAACAAGCCAAGGCCACGACATCAACAACTTTGATCGAGGCTGCCACCTCTATAAACCTTCCCCAATCTGAAAATAAAAGAAACCAAGGGGATAACACTGAGGATACTGATGAGGAGATAAGATCCTTGGTGGGTGAGAAGGAATCTAACCCCAAATCCTATAAGGAAAAAGATGCAGCTCCAGTTTAGAAAGGGACAAATTTAAGACAATTGAGTATTCCAAGCACGAGGGATTATTATCTGGATGAGGTGTCCTTAAAGAACAATAGAAATCAGAAGAGAAGCATCCAAAAAGAAACCCTTCTATTGCTTGAGTCACTACAGAAGGTTCTAGAGGTAGTCTGAGTGTTTACCAAGTACAACTTAGGCTTGATGACTAGGCCCCTCCATATCCACAAGCCAGATCTTGTGAGTGAGTTTTATTCCAATTGTGCTACAACTCTAAAACACATGATTCCTTCAAATAGAGACAAAGACATAAAAAAGCAATGCCAATTAGATTAAGTAATTGTTTAGGGAATGAAAGTGGATATCTCTGTTGGAGCAGCCTAAAATGTCTTGTTCATAAAATAATTTATGCCAGTTGAGGAAACTCCAAAATATAATTATCAGATGGCTGATTTGAAAAGAGTGAAAAATTTATCCATGGACAATAAAGTTATGCACTATACGTGGTTTTTGGGCCATATTATAGAAGCAGGAAAAAATGCCACATAGATTAATAGGGCTCTCATTTACAAAATCACATAGAAATTCAATACCAAGGCTTGGTGGTCTTATGTACGTCACTACATTGCACTTATGGCAAATGAAAACAATTTGAGTGCCACAAATGTATGCCTTTTAGTAGGTTTCTTGGTGGTGATAGATTTGAACATTACACATATTATTCTAGAAGAGATTCGAGATCTTAGAATTCAACAAGACCTTGCCCTTCCCGAGATTGATCATATAGCTACTACAAAAATTAAAAGTGTCATTCATGACAGTTGATAAATTTATTCAACCAACAAAGGTTGTAGATTTAGCATTGATCAAGAATTTTAGGAACATGCATCTCCTGACCAGAGACCTTTTCCAGAAGTTCCACCAGAGGTTGTCAGAGGTGCCCCAACTTGTGATATACCAGTGTTTGATGTCGGTGTCTCTTAATTCTTTACACTACTGGCCTCCATTCATAGTCGACCACTAGTTCTAATCAGATAACCATTGACTCTAACTTTACAGTTTGAAAGTATTATATGGAACCTACTATTACATAATGCTTAGATTAAGAAACAAGATGTTGGAGTTAAGACCTATGTTAGTGAAGAGATTCAAGTTGCGGTCATGATAGTATAAACTTGAGTAGATAGATTTGAGAGCCGAATGACATCTACGATTGACACATTCTAGACACCACATTTGACTAGTATTAGGGCACACTTGATTGAGCTTAAGAAAGCGGTCAGGGTTTTGATTGAGAAGATTAATGTTGCACCTCCTCTACCACTACCTTTGCCTTCCTTGGTAGTCCTTATGGTGGATATAGAATTTTCCCCAAAGAGGAGGAGAGGTGATGATACAAAGAAGAATGGTAAAAAAAAGTCGAATAAGAAGAAGAAGATGAGACGAAAGGAGAAGGTAACTGAGCAGACCTTTGAGGCATTAATTTTAAAGGGGATTGAGATACCATATATTATAGAGGTGATTTCACAGACTGAAGGGGAAATGGAGAGTGCCCCCGAGTCTATATCGTTGAGCGCATTAGCCACCATCGGTGCTAACCAATCTGAGAGTACCACAGCCAAAGTTAAGGCCATTATAGAGGAGTAGAAAGTTGAGGACCCACCTATGGCTCTACATAATCAAAGTTCGATTGGCATCTAGAGCTCTATAGGTATATCCTTTATACCAATTTATAATTTTCATAATTTTATGCAATGGGGACATTGCACGATTTCTAAGTTGGGAGTGAGGGTGTACCACAATGAGGGTTTTTATTATTGTGTTTATTTTCCCTTGACTGCGCTATCATAGTTAAAATCAGTATTTTTAGGTGGGTCATTTAGTTTTTGTGTTATCTTATTATTTTGGGTGTAACTTAGAGTAAACCAAGAAACTTTGTACAATTTAATTAATTAAGCATTCGAACCTATTTTGAATTTTTTGAAATAATACTCCTTTGAATGTGTTATGTACTTATGTATACTATGATTTCACCAATGTTTGTTTCTAGATATGGCATTAGAATTGTTAGTCTGATAAACTGGTTGACCTTGTATGAACCGAGTTGGTAGTAAGTGAGAGTAATCCCTGAGCCATGAGTGAGTTAGTCTTCTACCTACTCGGTGTATGTGTATCTCTATAACTTGATCATTTGGTCTCGATAAAAGTTGTAGGATAGGAGGTAGGAAAGCATCATAGGCCATTTTTTAAAATGTTCACTATAACCTAAATAACCGACCAATCATCTATCCCTTGAACCCAAATCTTTTAGCCCAAATAAACCTTTTCTTTAAACTACCCAACTCACCTTCCTAATTCTTTACAATGAACCTTCTTGGAACTTTATTATGTTGGACGTATGAGTGCTATCTGTATCCCACCTAATCAAGGGAATAGGATATTCAACGTCAAGAGTGTTATGTTGCACATTCTTAAAATTAATGGTCTCTTTGGGGTTCAAGCTCATCAATATCCAACTTTACACTTAACGAACTTTATAGAAGTGTGTGCCCCATTCAACATTGCTCACATCTCACAAGAGTCCATATGGTTGCACCGATTTTTATTTTCTCTAATGGGTGAGGCAGTATTATAGGAATGATCTCTTCCCACCGATTCAATCACATCATGGGACGAACTTATTATTTGTTTCATAGATTGATACTTCTACCATCAAAGATGTTGCAATTGTGTGATGAAATAAAAAACATTCATCAATTGAATAGAGAGCCTCTATATGAAGTATGGGAGAGATTTAATAGGGAGCTTATGCAATGTCCCAACAATGAGATCTCAGATAAGATGTTTCTCCAAATCTTCTACTAGGCCTAGGATCAACTAAACAAAACAATAGTGGATAATGTGGTCGGCGGGTCACTTGTGAAGTTTTTTTATAACATGGCTACAAACTTTCTTGAGAAAAAAACAAAAAGAGGGGGTGGTATACCTGGGACACCAAGGTAGGTAAGGGGTCCCCTACCACCTCCTATGTTGATAAATAGTAAAGAAAGAAAGAAGAAGAGATGGAGAAAAGCATGGCAAAAATAATGACTCAATTAGAGCTCCTAACGAAGGATGTGATAGGTGCACCTACAAAAATGGTGAATGTCGTGGAATCGAAGGGATATGATGAAGAAGAGGCCAAGAGGCTTGACGAAGAAATTAGATATTTAACTAATTATCTGGTGGGTTCTCTCCCGGCCTATCAAAGTCAAGGTATGAACAAAGGGTGGACCACTCTTGAAAGAGAGTGAGATTGGCATGATTGGAGTGAAAAGGAAAGAGAGTACGATCAATATATCCCCCCTATGACCAAGTAAAATAAAGATCTCAATTGTATTGATCCCCAAAAATTAAATATGGAGGATATGTTAGCAAGAATCTTGATAAGCGTAGAGGGAAAGGACCAGATGGTTCAACAATTAAAAGGCGACTATTTGCAAATAAACAAAATAGTTGCTTGTTTGAGAAATTAAAGATGACTATTCATAAATCAACCAAATAGTTGTATCACACTCTGCCTCATCCAAACAATTGGAGACCTAAATTGGACAAATCTCCACTCAAGTTAATGTTAGTCAAAAATGGGGCTTTCCTAGTGATACTATTGTGAATTCAAAATATTATCCCCAAATATTGGTAATTGTCACTAGGAGTGGAAAAGCAATCGGTGATCATTGGGTGGAAGTATCATTAGGAGTGGCAAATCAATTGGTAATTATGTGGTGGAAGTTGAAAAAGATGCCAATGTTGAACAAACAAATGTGAAGAAGAAGCGTGCGGTTGATTCAAATAAGGAGACTTCAAAGCTCAAGAAGGGGATTAAAAATAACCAATTGTAATTGAAGAAATGGTCGGTGAAGAGAGAGATCCTAAGGTAGTTGAGAATGATGAACCACAAAGTGATCCATTGCCCATGAAGGTTCCTCCTCCATTACCTCAAAAAATCTAAACGAATGATGATAATGCCAAATGCAAGACATTCCTAGCAAAGCTTGGCATTCTTTCAATTAATATCCAATTACTAGAGTCCATTCAAGAGATCCGGGGATATACTAAGTTTATAAAGAAATTGATGTCAAATAAATGTCTTGTTGATGGTTAAACCATTCATGTTACCCATGGGTTTAGCGGTATTACGACTAGTGCTTTAGTTAAAAAGAAAGAGGATACCAGGTTTTTTATAATCCCTATCACCAAGGGACACATAATTTAGAAATGCTTTGTATGACCTTGGTGTAAGATTCAATCTCATGCCTTACAAAATCTATCAACGACTTAGTTTGGACACTCTCACTCTAATAATAATGAGTCTTTTGATGGCAGACCAGTCTATCAAAGGATCAATTGGGGTTTTGTTTGATGTTTTGGTGAAGGTGGATCATTTCATCCTTTTGACAGACTTCATTGTGCTTTATTGTGAAATCAACCAAGAGATACCTATTATCCTTGGTCGACCTTTTCTTGTATTCAAAAGAGCAATTTTTGACATGGAGTTAGGAGAAATGAAAATTTGGGTCCAAAAGGATGAAATGTCCTTTCAAGTGTTTCAGACCAAGAAACAACCCAAAGAATTACAAGTGGTGTCTATCATTGATATAGTGGACACGAGGTAGATAATTGTAATGACCCGGGACTACCCCCTAGTCATTACACGATGCTTACAACCCCGAAGGATTATAATCTAACCCATAAATGATATCTGTTGTGAGCACTGAATAAGAATACTATAATTAATGTGTAAAATACGTTGAAATGACACAAGGTTCAAAACATCTGAAATACTGATAAAATATAAGATTTGTAAAACTGAATACTATCTGAAAATCTAGTCTGAAAAGCCTCTAACTGAATCTGTCAGAAAGTGGAGTTGATGGGACAATCCCCCAACTAACTCCATCTACTAAACTACTATATTTACTAAAAATATGAAATAATAGAATATCCTCGAATGATGAGGACTCACTGCTAAGTCTACTACTAATGGCTGAATTTGAATCTACTATGCGTGGTCGGGAACCAGAGTGTCTGAACCTATGATATGAAACATCATAGCGTAGGAAAGTATGCGTCAGTACATGGGAATGTACTAGAATGCTAGATGAGATAAGGCTGAATGCAAGGGTTCATATGCATCAATAATAACTGACTAAATAATATAGAATAACTGAATATGAGAGTACATGGATAATATGAACTACGATAAATACAAAGTATGCAAT
This sequence comes from Capsicum annuum, assembly GCF_002878395.1. Classification (NCBI taxonomy): domain Eukaryota; kingdom Viridiplantae; phylum Streptophyta; class Magnoliopsida; order Solanales; family Solanaceae; genus Capsicum; species Capsicum annuum. The sequence goes on along the minus strand of NC_061113.1, from coordinate 205,051,626 downwards.
ACTGTGCGTTTATATACATACTATAACTGAGCTTTTCTGAAGCTAAGTATTGAATTCTAATAACTGAGTAACTGATATTTGAGTTACTGATAACTGAATTACTGGTTCTGAATTGACTGTGTCTGACAGTCTTGATTCTGTATAACTGGACTATGTTCCCTACCGAAGACAAAAATTAGAACTAAAATTATGGGAGATAATCATCTAACCAACATACCCCAAATCTGAGCTGATAGGGGTCCAACCTGTAACCCTAGTTGGAAGGGTGCTACTACTGTGCCACGGGTACTAACTCTAGAAAACTAGGATGCCAAGCCTAACTGACGGGTGACACCTGGGTAGAGCCAAGCCTAATCTGACAGGTGTCCCCTAGGAGATAGTCAAGCCTACTTTGCCGAGTGACTCCTCCTCCAACTCTGGCTATGTAGTTCGGGAGTACAGGGACTGCTACTAATGACTCTACCTATCTGATAGGGAAGTCGTCATCCCTGCACTCTCTCGGTGCTAAATTCTACTCCAAACTGAAAGATGCTGAATTGAGTATACTGAATGAGACTGGACTGAGACTTAGTTTACTGAGTATTCCTGAGTTTTGTAACTAACTGAGAGTAATACTGATTGTGACATGACTGATACTATTCTGTAACTAATACTGGCTCTAGGTAAACAACTAAATTGTTGGATATTAAATACCCCAGGACTCGATAGCACAAAAAGTAAAGCAAAGCATAATCTTGAATAACATAACAATGTTCAGTTGGTCATAATTCATTCATAGAGACATTTCATCAAACACTTGTAATGCATTAACTTGTACATGAATGGGATAAGATAATAATATCTTATGATTCCTTTATCTACTTCACATAGGCATTTTAGGAAATACTTGGGGATCATGAGTATTTCACATGATAATGGTCATCACATAAACATCATGAATACAATACTTAATTGCAAATTCAATGGTTTAGCATATAAATCATATAATTTCCCCCTAAATACTATTCTAAATTTCATGAATCTTATCATAATCATAGATTGAAAGCCAAATTAACATCTTAGATGTATTAATCACTTCATACGTTTAAGGGTTTATCAAGATAATCACATAGTCATTGCACATGTAATTTAATTTCATGATACTTGCATTTAAATCATGGATTGAAACCCAACTAATATCATGAACATGAATTCAATCGACATCAAACATGGAAATCATAAATCTGAGATCTTGTAGGTTTATGGGTGAAAGGAACCATAGATGATCATCTAACATACCTTAATTTGTGATATTCTTGAAGTTCTTGAAGGATTTCTTGGGCTTGACCTTGATGTCTTGAACTAGGGTTTCTGAATATTTTTTTCTTGAGAGAAAGTGAGGAAAAATGATCTAATAGGGTATTTAGGGCATAATTTCATGTTTAAAGGTTGATTTGGGTCATGGAAAAAAACCCTATTGCCTCTAGTAAGTTTTTAATTTTCATCATTAAAAATCTGAGTTGGGCACCTGGTGAGACACTGCGCTATCGTACCATGGAACTGGAAATTGATGATTGGGAACTAGGCTAATGGCGCGATGCGATACCATTGCGGTGCCTCACTGGTTGCAAATTTTCCCTTTGGTGCGACACACCATAATCGCGGAATCATACTAGAAAGTAATAATTAGGAAAAGGCTAGTGGCACGATGCGGTGGTATTATATTGTCGCACAGAAAAATGACAAATGCCATTTGGTCTGCCTTTGCAATGCGCTAGAGTACCAGGTGGTACAGTCTTACTAAAATTGCTTTAACTCTTCGCCCGGATGTCAGATTTGGGTAAATTTGATATCGATGGAAAGCTTATTCAATTTCCCACATAATGAAAAATAAAAATCTTGAAAATTACACTTGTATAAAAGTGTATTCATATTTATAGAAAGTCTTTGACATTTTTGGGAAGAATTTAAGCTAGGTAAAACTATGTGGTATTACAATGATAGGTCCCTCAAGGATCCACCTTGAAAGTTAAAGAATGTCGTACTGCAATGATAAATTAGGCACTAGATGGGCAGCAACCCATCAATTCCATGAAAGTGGCCTATATCCTTTGAATTTTACTTGTTAGAATAGATTTTATTTTTGTTTGTGATTAATCCATGAAAGTGTGGTACTATAGGGTGTTTTGAATAAGGTTGAGAAAAGTTGAAGAGTGGTGCATTTGAGTAATGGGAAGAATAGTTTAAAATAGGAAGAAAAAATAGTCTCAATTATCGCGATCGATGGGATGGGTTTGTGATCGTGATGACACAGTTTTCTCTAGTGGTCCACCGATCGCGATTGCAATCGCAATCGTTTTAAAAGATAAACAGTTGCACCCCCACCTAGTCTCCCCTTTAAACTTTTTAAATTTTCTCTGCATATTTTTTGTCATCTTTTGGGCATATCCAAACTTTGTATTGCATCCCTCTTAATATCTCTCAGTTTGTATGTGCTTTAAATTCATTTTTTATTTGTTTGTATAGGCCTTAGAATTCATGTTTTACAATTGGCCTAAAAATTATGCTTTGAATCTTAAAGATTTTATGTTAATTGTGCTTGTGTGGTGTGGTTAGCTGTGGTTATTGGTATGCACATAGTTGAGGAAGTCTTGAGTACCCAAACTTATTCAAAATGATATAATCATATTGTGCACAACAAGTGTTTGATTAAATATCAAGCAAATTCCTTAATTATTTTCACATGTTCTAAGGGCATAATCGAACACCTAGGGAATATGTTTTACGTTTAGAATATAAAATCTTTGATGTGGAACACAAATGGGTAATGAAATTTGAAATTTAGGATTTTGAGAAGTTGATCAAACTTGCCTTAGTTACCGTGATCATGGTCTGAGGGTTGCGATATCCTTACTACAATAGCAAAGTTGCCATCACCATCACGATAACTGAGAGCATGATCTTGATTGATCTAAAGTATTTCTATCGCAATCGAGGTAGACTACAATCACAATAACTGAGACCAGTAGGATAGACTGGTCTAAATATAAGGTTTTGAATTTTAAGCCCGCCCATGTCCCATAAGCCCTTCATTCAGTTCAATCAAGTTAAATAGAACATGTTTCTCAAATTTGTCTTATTATATAATGCATTGTATGTGAATCCCAACTACAAATGGCAAGCTTTGATAACGACCATATCATTGCCTCGTAATGTGAAGCGATATTTTATAAGGACCTCATATGGAAGAAAGTGTTGCTCAAGAGGGAGATATCACCAGAGAAGGTGCTCGAGAAATTCCCTGCCTTCTATGAGAGGTTGGAGAACTAAGGATGGATTTTCTTTTCCCTAGAACCATGATAAGAAAATGAGCATTTGGTAAGAGAGTGCTACGCAAATCTCAACATTGTAGATCTCTCTTGCCCTAACCAAGTGGTAATGATTAGGGTAAAAAGGGGTCGTTTGGGTTTGATCAGAAAAATGGAGTTTATTGGTTGGACAACATGGACATGAGTTGATACGAGGCCAAGGATTGTGTTCCCAGAAGCTGGTTGACTGAGCATTTATGCTCGAGCAGGGAGGTCTTATAAGCCATCTCTAAGACGGGGATTCTGATGAGATACTTCACAGATGAAGTAAGGATCTAGCTAACCATTATATGTAAAAGACACTGCCCCTATACAAACCTATCAAATGTCCTATCTATGCGTGCTCAGATGGTGGCTGGCCTTTTGGACAATATTTCTTTTATTATTTTCTAGTTTGTGCTTATGGAGATTTGATATTATAGGAAAAAAGGGGGTCCATGATTTTGTTTCCCTCATTGATCACTGAGCTTTGCAAGCAATCAGAGGTTAACAAGTTTTGAATGATAGTTGGGTCTCACCTAAGACTCCTATTTACCCACTGAAGATTCGAGGAAAGAGAGATCTGGGAAAAATAAAAAGATGAATGTTGACTTATAGAGGTTAGTATAGGATGATGTGGATTTATATAGGTCATCCACAGTAGGTCCATTCGATGAGATCTCCAAAAATATGAGAATGATTAAAGAGTTAGCGTCTAATGATGCTCGATATAACTATGAGATATATCTAGAGGATCAGAAAAAGTAGGGGGCCACTATTTCTTGGCTTATCATTATCACATTTACACAGGGTGCTTAGGGACTCGCATGAGAAGATTAAAAAGAGGGAGAAAAAGAGAGATAAATTTTTCACAAAGATATGGAAGGGGGTAAAACACCTTTGGAATGTCCTAAAACCAAGAGATAGACTTCCTTCCTCAAGGGTTGATAGTGATGATGAAGCACCAACTATGTGGTAAGGCTCAGATGATGCAGATATCGACTATGAAAATAGTTCTTGATGCGGTTACTGGGATTACCCTTTTACTGTCTTTATGCTTTCGTGATTATGCAGTAAGGACACTGCATGCTTTTAGTATGGGTGCCCATCTCTGTATTAATTCACTTAGTGTATATTATTAAGACAGTTTTGGATTTTTTATGTTGATTTCAATAATTTTTATCTCTATTCTGGGTTGTAATATTTGAGCACCCTGATGGTGCCGACATTTCATGGATTAGTTTCTTGTTTCATTCATAAATTTTTATTTTATCTTTATCTTGCCTATAATGTTGTTGGATGAGCCTCTCCATATGATAGATCGAGTGATGACATTCTGAAGTGAAAATTATCAGTATTGGGTTTTATTTCATAGATGCAGGGGAAGTCTAAGTACCCGTAGCATTAAAGTTTTGGGATCACCCATAAACCTATGGTGAAGTTTGAGTAGCCATATAGTTTGCCCTCGTGAGAGCATAAATGTGAGAAGACGACTTTGTTTGGTTCCAGCAATAGAAAATTTTACATAGTGCAAATGCAAAGCAAACACCCCTCCCCCCATCCAATTTTTTTATAAAACTAAGGGATGGACGTGAACCATTTTTTTAACAATAATTTACCTCTTTATGTAAGTCCAAAGTCATTGGTTTGTAGTATATGGTAAATACTTCCATTTATCTTTAGTAGGAAATGCAATTGAGCCTCCTTAAAAAGTTTGCAAGCTATGTGTCGTGCGCGTAATTCTGTATCTCTCATTAATACTTGTATCATCTAGAACTTTCCCCATTAGTCTATCAAGGCTAATTGTGATTATGCTTGGTTGGTGAAATGATCTTAGGCCTTCTTTGTAAATAAAGGAGCCCACTTTAGCCTAAATTGCCTTCCCGTACATAGAATAGTATCCTTAGTTCCCCATTTTGAGCCTTTAAGCCTTTCTTTGTCAACCACTAAGCCTTGAACCATTTACAGTTTATCCTTATTTTTAACCCTACCCTTCTTGAACATTTAAATGAAACTTGAGGCCAAATTCCTATGTTGGGTGTGGTAAGTTTTGGAAGAAGTTACCTTCATCCATGATGTTGTTAGTGGATGCATGAAAAACTAAGCAAAGAGAGAAAGTGAAAACGTAAAGAAGAAAGGAATCACCAAAAGAGGGAATAGCATGGTTTGCAAAAGAAATAGTCGAAAAGAAAATACTTTTTAAGGAGATGGGTAAATCAAGGTAGAGAAAGTAGGCATGCGTGAATTTTTGAAAAAAATGGGTGATCCATGGTTAAAAGTTTTGTTCAATAGGTTGATGTAGATGTTCAAGGAGGCTGTAGTCACTTTGTTCATAAATGATATCATACCCTTTCCCCGAACCTACTAACAATCTTAAAAAGTCCTTTGAGATCTCCAACCAAGTGTATTCATAGTAGTGGCAATTTAAACTAAGGGCAAGTATATGGTGTGGTACTAGTTCTCATTTAGAGAGTCTTTGTGTCAGAGAGTGTTTCACACTTAAATCCCTTGTTTCATAATAGATAATTTAGTATATGGGATTTTATTCCTTTTGAGGAGGCATGTAGACAAATTGAGGCGGGTGAAATTGTTTTTTTCCAAAAAATGAGGAAAATGGAGTATAGTGGAGTTTCTATCTATAGAGAGTCACTTTTAGGGGGTTATTGATTGTTGCATGGTTGTTCTTTAAAGTCTTTTACATATTTTAAATTAAGTTTCATGCTGAGGGGATTCGTGAGAGTAGCATTGCCCATGTTTGAGAGCTACTTTTTTGTGTTAATCAAGTTCAAAGTCATTGCAAACATTTGGTTGCATAACATGGGTTTAGAATTTCATGGTCTCATTGAGTAAGAAGTAGTGTTTCTTGAGAACAAGCATAGGTTTAAGTTGGGAGTGTTGATGAGTGGTAAATTTAGTGCTCATTTATGCCCAAATTCGTGCACATTACTATGATGTAATAGCATGAATGAGAAAACATTTTTATTTAAATGTTTTAATTCCCATATTTTGCTGGCATACTATAACACCCCACATTTCTAGGCTCGAATTCAAACTATTGTTACTATATGTATTGACCGAAACCCAATGATTCTATGTTAACATAAGTGTCATCATCAAATTTATAGTGTGGTAACATCTTTGGAGGTCTAGAGAGCATAAAAATCTCCTAAATCAAAGACGAGTTGAGAACTTTTCTATCGATAGAGTTTTAGTAGACATCCTTACTTGAGTCAAATTCCAACGACCATTACTTCCAGAATATAACTAGTTAGGAGTCTTACCATATATAAAATAAAATATCTATGAGTCTTGTTTCCAATGGATCCAATTTCACATTAATCCAATATTGGAGTAAAATGTTATGGCCGTTTTACTTCGGCGTGTCCGTTTGTCAACAAGTTGATGACTTGAGGTGATAAGCCGTCAACTAAGTGACGAGCTATAAACCTTGTCTTCAGCCTTGACCGGAAAGTACCTTAAATTACTTAAGAAAGGTGATGACTAGGTTTACAAGCCATCACCTAAGTTATAAGCTATTAACTAAGTCGTCGTCCTCAACAAAAAAAATATCCAAGTTTAGCTAGAGGCTGATGACTATATGCTTCCTTTGAATATTATTATATCTTCCACATTTTTATTCATGTATGGATTATGTTTATGATAGTATTCTAAGGGGTCTCTCGGGCCTTTATGGTTTATGATGCCCATCACGACTAGGGCCTCAGCTTAGGTCGTGACAAGGTTGGTATCAAAGCATGGTTCATGGTCCCAGGGTATCTATGAATCCACATAAAGTAGAGTCCTTTTTATGGGTGTGTAGCACACCACACTTATAAGTAGGAATCTACGAGAAATTTTGGAGATGTTTCCCATTCTTTCATACTATAGATCATACCATTATGTTATCCATATGGATGTTATCCAAATACCTTCTTTACTCTGATTTTATTAGTTCTTTCTCATTCTTGAGGCAATTTAAGTAAAGAATCTTAGAGTCTAAAATATGTGAACCTTTTTAATTGAGTCATAAAAGGTTACGAAATTGTACAAGGACTTGAAAGGAGTTCGTCAGTGATTCAAAGTATGTTGATTTAAGCTTATACCCCTAACTATATCAATCATTCATTTGAGAATGAGGTATGAAGTATATTCAATACCATTCAAAATCCTCATTGCAAATGGCATGCTTAAGGGTAATGATATGTGTCCGAATGTTGAAACAGTATTTTCACCCGAGTTGTAGTATGTGATAAGGTGTCATAACCTATACAATAAGATAGTTTCAGGTTAGTGCCATGATGCCATATGTTTAGAAGGTAGAAGTAAGGGTAACTCTTGAGTGAAAAAGGTAGATGTAGTTGTGTGAACTTTAAGTAGAGGGTGGTGTGCCCTTTTATGATAATGGGCTAATATTGTAGAAAGATTAGTAGACTGTGTGGTATCCCATGGAGGGAGTGATTAGATATGATTATTATTTATTTAAGTAGGGAAGAAACTCAAACTGAATAGTTATGGTGGTTGTAAAAATCACTTATAGACTGTGAAAGGAAAGGGGTAGATTAGTCAATAAGTTATGGGTTGAGACTAATTGGTGTATTTGGAATTTGAACATAGTGGGAATGTATGCATGGTAAGTATATTTAATTTGAGAAATTAGATTATGTTGATAAGATTGTAATGGGTTAATGTCATAAGATTAATATCGACTACCCTAATTATTTGACTTTACCTCATTGATTTTCTTTTCTCTAGTAGTTTTAAACTAGTACTGCTTGTGAGAAGCTGTGGGGTAGATTTTAAGGTGTGGTAGTAATGATGTGGAGAGAATTAACTTGTCATCCAAAGTTAGGTGAAATGAGGAATTTGGGTTAATTTTCCTTATTTGATTGACTAGTATAATATGTGGCATACTTCATCGGTAGTACATGATTAGTGCTAGATAATAGGCTTGATCTTTAATGTGTATTGTAGTGGTAAGAATAGTAGCTTAAGATTTATAATGCATATTTTGTGGGAATGAATTAGTAGGCTTGATGTGATGTGTGAAATAGCCTAGGTTGGCAACTTGTGTAAAAAGGTGTGGATTATATGAGACTAGTGTTACAATGGTTAATTGTGGATGATTCATTAAATGATAAGAATGTTAGGTATAGCAGAATAAGTTGTACCCTAGGTAGTATGTGGTTAAATAGGGTTTTATGTGCATAAGTTCCATGTTATGTTGTTCATGTTCTTAAATTTCTTAGTATGGAGAAGCCTAGATAGCTACTATATGGTGTTTGTTAGAGCTGAATTGGAGGAAATATTGATAGATGATGTGAGCTCTTGGTCTAGTTTTAAAAACTTTATTAAGGTATAAGGGTATACTATTAGAGGTTTAATGCTAGTATGTTAAGTAATCAAGAATGGATTTTTATGTGATAAGGTGTCTTCATGTGTATGCTCATGAGAGTGTGAGTCGTAGGGTGATGGCTATAGAGGCTAGCAAAAGTTAAAAATAGCATTCCTGAAAAGCAATGCCTTCAGAGTATAGTTTATTGGGGGAATTTATTATTATATTTAAAGTGATACCCCTTTTTGTGTTGAGAGTTGTGGCTATAGATTTAATGAGAGGATATGTCCTCAAGTCTAGGATTGTGACTTTAATCTAAGGGGGAGATGATGAATTAAGATAGTTCCCAAATTTTCTCATGGTGAAAAGTTTCAGGAAAGAGTCATGATAAATCTATTCCTATTCAAGCAAACTCCTTCCACTCCAATTTAAAAAAGGCATTTACCAATTCCTTATGTATTCAAGTCATGCCTATGCCTAAGGTTTGAGTTCTTTCTGCAACTTATATCTATGTTCCTACCTCCAAACTTAAAACAATAATGTATCTCAGCAATCCAAGCTTACAAGTATTCAAGATCTATGTTATGATTGCTCGTGATCCATAAATCCAGGAATAATATCATGCTTAGTTCTAAGAAACTATGCTTTCTATATGTACCGATTCATTTTATGTAGGGTCTAAACCAAGGATATAATATTTATCAAACTTATGGTCATTCTGAACTCTTAATTGAGAAGCTATTGCTTCGGGTAACAATCTTTGTCTTAACCCTTAAAGATATAAATTTTGTCTTTATGCTATACAGCTCATGATGTATGCACCCATATCTCTCATTGTGCCCAATTTGAAGAACTCAAATTAAATTATTTTTCTTCTCGGACAACCCCCTATGTATGATCTAGGTGGTTTTTATAAGGTATTTCGTGCCTATTGTATAATATCTCACTCCCATCCCTAATCCTTGTACTCTAGTCCCTTAATGACCTTCCTTATATTGGAATAATAGTGATAAAAATAGTGGATTAATATTTTAGATATAGTAGTGGAGATTCTTTAACGTTCAAATTTTGTGTGTGGCTGCTCGAAGTAAGGTTATAGGTGAAGAGGGAAGAGGGAGATGGACTTTTGTTATGTGAAATAGTTAAGAAGGGGATATGTGGCGAACATCATTGTGAGAATGATTAAATTTGTTGGTTTGTTGTAGGGCGATCTATAAAATGAGTGTAGTAGATATAGACTTGAATATTGTGATTGATAGTTACACAAACCAATATGCTATGTGGTTAGAACTCCTCGATTTAAGACCTGAAAATTGTTTGATTAGAGTGATAAGGTGAAGTAATATTGTTAAAGTGATGTAGAGTATAGGGTACCATAGCTTAAGCGAGAACCATTTTACTCCAGGTTAGGCTTTAGCATGGAAGTAATATCAAGTTAGTGTCATGACCCAAGCCGAGACCCTAGCCGCGATAAACATTCCAAATCATGGAGGCCCGGGCGCCCCTTTCTATCTGAAAATCATGCAAAACATTCATACAATATGAAGAAATGCAGAAAATTATCATATGGAAACATGGTCAATGTCATAATTCGACTAGACAATTCAAAAGGAAATCCTTAATGTTCAAAACGCATGAAACTCGTCTACGAAATATCTAAGATTACAAGATTCAACATATGTCTAAAAGTAAACTGGGACAAGGCCACCAGTCAGACCATCAATTAAATAAATAACAATGTTCTATAAACCTGGCCTTCAGGAATGGAGGAGGTTCACCAACTGCAAATCTCAGATACACCAATCTACTGCTTAGTGGGACCCTGGGACTGAGCGTCAAATATTGAAATAGAGGGGGGTCAATGCAAATGTACTAGTACGTAGAGTAATCCAAAATAGTACATTTTTATACAACATAAGTGAGAGCAATTCATAAAAAAACATATTACATACAATATAGGAAAACATATGGGCACACTTTAAAGACTTTGAAACAATTCGTTGAAATCATGATTCACTCTTTATCTTACTTCTGGGCTAGATGGTACACCCTCTAAGTGTAGTACCCAAGATATATATGGGTCCGCCATTAACTCGTCAACCAAGCTTTCACATGCAAGTTTACCTCAAGGATAGGGGTCATACGTACTAGTCTAGTATATTAGTGTCTTAAGGACAAGTATTCATTGGCCTTAGCTAGTCATATCACCTAAATCAGCAAAACTCACTTTCCAACGATGAGCCCTAACACTCAAACACCTTCATCGGGTAACTTTCTAACTCTCTTTAAGCCCATTTTTAACATTTTAAATCATGCATCTTTCTGAAAAGTGGTCTAATGTCTGAAAACTTTTTGTAGTAAAGTCTAGTCTGAGTCTATTATGGCATTTTTCTGATTTGGTATCGTCATACCAAGACTTGAAAGTCATATAAGCCATACAATATCCTGTTATACTCTTTTCATTCAAAACATAATGTTTGGACAACCAAATCATTCAAACAGTACCAGAGAGTCAGTATTTCAAAATACATGGAAACTTATGCAAGAATTCTCTCTTTCAATTCTTAAACATATGGTGATCACTTACTTACTAGTAAACCATACAATTCTTTCAATAAACTTCATTAATATTAACATAAAAAGTAAAACACCCTCTCTTCAATTCACAATCAATCTCAAATCATTTAAAAATAGCCAAGAAACATTTATACCATTCTTCAAAGGGTGAAATTTATCAATTCGTAATATGTGAAAATAGAAAGGGTTATAACTATAGAGGAAGTACAAATATTCATGCTTACAATTAAAATTTAAAACTCCAAACACATACATACATATATATATATATATATATATATATATGAACGAAAAATCAAATTTAGGGGAAAGCCTCAAGACCAAAATATTATCATCAAAAGGGTTCACAATGCATATTTGTTATCGTAAATTCAAAGCCCTACGTAATTATATGATTGCATTACTATAAACCTTATGCAAAACATTTTCAATAAGCTCATGTAGTTATGAAAACCCCATGTACCTTAGACGACTAAATTCGAAGGACAGACCCAAATCTTTATTTGTTTCTGTAATGCCCCAAAACTTGGTCCCGAGACGTCACATGGTGTTCAAGACTACGAGTAGCCCTAAGCTAACCCGGTCTGCATACTACTGAGCCTAAATATCATAATGATAGAAAGATAGATATAAAAGTCATACTAGAATGCAGAAACTATCTATATTATTTGAGAATAATATCCAAAACATCAATACTAAATAATCTGAATTAAAACTGGTTGTCTGACAAACCTCTACTGCTAATACTAGAGAGTCACTGAGACAAACCCCCAGCTTACTCAAACTGTATGAGAGAAATGCTAAAAATCTCATAAACTAATAAACTTCAAAATCTAAGTAATAAGTCCCTGAACTATGAGGACTCACAAATCGTAGGATGTAGATGGAGATGCTCGGACTACTCACGTTGTTGATACTGAGCACTTGAATCTACATTATAAGGAAATATATCACATAAACGTATATGTGAATCATTACTTTGAGGATGTACGGAGTATATGGGGGTGAAATGCATAAGTAAAACATTATCTCATCATTATAATTTATAAAACAATGTATGCTAAATGTAAATGACTCACATAAGAATGGAATATCTAAAATACTGAAATAATAAGAAGCAAATCATACTTTATAAATCTAGTGAATCATACCATTTAGTTCTAAAAGATATTCTTGTATTTTGTCTGTAAATCATACTGTCTAAGTGTAGAAAGAGCTCACTTCTGAAATCTGAAATCTAAAAGATGAAGTCTGTAACTATTATCTTTCTGTAAAGCATAATCTGAGTAAACTGTGAGCCTTTACACTTAGTTTTCTTAAAGCTTTTCTATAAATCTTTTACTTTCACTAGAAGGGAATTCTTTTAAAAAATGTTCTGCAAGGGAGGTTCTTATAACTGACATAAATCAAGCGAGCTACATGGATTCCAATGTCTTGTCCTCCTAAGGAAGAAATCTCGCATTGGGGAGAGGAGTCATACTCTTGCCAGGGAGTATAACCTCAGCTTAAGTGATCACTATCTCAACCCACTATGGGATTTCAAATCTTAATTTTATGGTGGCACGTAGTTCTGGGGTATGAGACCTTGGAATCATACCCAACTCGATGCTAAATACTACTTTCTTTTTTATTTGCTACGCTCATCTTGTTGGAAATCCACTTTAAAACTAGCATAAGGGTTTATTATGAAACTAGTCATGCACTTATCTAAATCAATCTGTAAATGAAGCTATTTTGCTTTCTTTAATTTGTAATAAATCTGTAAAGTGGATTTCAAAACTTATCTGGTGATCGAAAGATCAAAGCTTTACTAAAAATCTATAAATAATCTAATAATAGGATGCTTAAAACATCATCTTTCTTGAAATTATAATATTCAATCTTGGGGTAATAACACATGCTTCAATCTTATGTCAAAACAACATAATAATCGTGCTTGATATTGAAAACAATGACAGTTCATCTTTGAATCTGTAAATTACAACAATCTGCATGAAAATTTGAAAATAGATATGCAATTCAACTTCTAAAACACTTGAAATCTCAAAATCTTGCAAAGAGCAATAATGGGTATGAACCCTAATTCAAATCTCAGGAATAATCATTCAAAATCATTTGAATTTTAAACAAAAGCTTGGTTTTGGGGACAAGGATGGAAGAAGATACTTGTTCATAAAATCCCACATACCTTGATAAATGATTAGATGAAGAAACTTGAATTATTGATTCCTAATTGAGTTCTTGGAGATGGATTCTTGATTATCTTACAGAATTAATTGAGGATTTTGATTTCTGGAGAAGAGGTTTTAGAGCTCTAGGGTTTTGCTTTTGTAGAGAATGATGAATAATGAGCAAAAATTGCTTTGAATATAATTAATCTTGTGTTTTGGATGGATTGGGGCCTCGGGAATTGACCAAATTACCCCCTTTAAACTTCTAAGCGGAATTGGCAAATGCAACATTTTTCGATTTGGCAAGCCAATGCGACATGCCACTATCGTGGTGGCTCACTAAAAATGATGAGTGGGAACTGGGCTTTCTCTGCAATGTGGAGCTATCGCGGTGCCCTATAGTTTTGCCATTTTGGCCACTGGCATGACGAACCAACATCGCGTTGGGTTACTGTATTTTTGACAAATGGGAAATTGGCCCTCTCCACGATGTGGTGCTATCGCGGAGGGCCATTGGAATTTGACAATTATCATTTTACCCTTATCCGCGATGCGCCGAGCCGAGTTCCCAGGTGGCACACTGTTAACTTAAAAATGCTCTAACTTCTCAACCGCGTATCTAATTTAGGCGAATTTGGTATAGTTGAAAAGCTTATTCAATTTTTCACATAATAGAAAGTCTAAATCTGGAAAATTTCACAAAAAATAAATATTCTTCATTTTGGAGGTTATTTTTTAATATTCTATGAACGAATTTAAGCTAGGGAAAGTGTGTGGTATTACAGTTTCTAGGAAGCCTTGACTTAAGAGATTGATTCTTGATCTTTGGGAGAGGAGTTAGGGTTTTGTTCTTGATGAATTTGAGAAATTTTGGGAATATAATACCCTAATAATGTTTTAATCAGTTGTTAACATGACTTGGGGTTATGAGGAAAAGTCTAAAATGCCCTTTGGAATTAAATTTTGTAGCAGAATCCCTCTTTTGGAGATCACCATGATGCATCACTATCATGTTGGCTTACTGGTTCTAACGAAAGCTATCATAATTTTTTTCTCGGGTATTGGATTAAGGAAAAATTGATATTGTTGGTAAGATGACTCAATTATCTACAATTTGGTTGGTCTTGAGCTAAAAAATTCCACATATATCAAAGGTTATGCATGTTCAAAGTACACCCTTGTAGAATCAAATACCAAACTTTGGATGATTTAAAGGCTCTTAGCTCAATTTTGCTATAAGTGATTTCTATGAATATTTTTCACCTCATAATCACTTAACACACTAGGATAAAGAAAATTACATATGAATTTAAATATGAATCATGGGATTAGAGATTATACATGTAGGAATGATGGTCCGATTTGTATCTCAAAAATGTGGGGTACAACATTTTTCCCCTTGGGATCATTCATCCCCGAATAATGGGTATGGACTTGTTGAAGCTCTAAAAGTATAGAATAAGAATGTAATATTGTATTGAATATTTTTCCTCTACAAAATGTACAAATGCATCAAATGAGCTTCATGATAACCACTAATGAAACGTGTAAGAAAGAACATGAGGTAATGAGACTTTACATAGGGATGATTTTGCAAACGAGTTCTATGAATCATAATCATCACAACTTAAAGAAAGAGTTGATTTGGTGATAATAGGTCTGATTTACATTGGTACTAATCATGAAATAAGGTTTCACGGAAGATAGTGATAGAAGCATTCTCCACCTTTTATGATACAACGAATAGACTTGAACTTAAAGACCCTACTCGGCTATGCCCTAACATTAAAAGCATACTTCGTCCTTTCCATCCTACATTTATAGCATCACACATCTAACTACAAGACTTTGAGTCCCACTGTATGGTACTTCTAGGTTGAAGCCTAACTCAGAGAAAAGAGGTGCTAGTTTAAGCAATCGGACCCCATATAAGAATATTACTTCACCTTATCACTACCATCAAACACCATCGGATTTTAATTCAGGGAATACTAACCAAATAGTACATGGTTTGTGTTTTCATCAATCACAACATTCAAGCCTATCATTACTTCACCCGCTTCATGGATTCCCCCCACTAAGACCAGCAAATTCAATTCTTTCACAAAGATTTTCATTATGTATCTCCTTCCTAACTATTTCTCATAATGAAAGTTCATCCCTTTCTTTCCTCCATCACCAATAACCTTAGCTAAAGAGATCAAATCAAAATTTTCATATTCAATAACATCTACTCCCTCTTCCTAAGTCACAATTACTCTTCAATAACAACTATCATACTATAATTCGGAGGGTCATTGAGGGACCCGAGCATATGCATCTAGCAAAGAAGTAACACTATTCAATTATAACATATACTTGTTACAATACTCAAGGTGGGATATGAGATGAAAATACAAAATAATAGACATGAAGTGCTCCATATATAAAGTATCTAGATCATAAATAGAGAGTCACATGAGTTCCTAGGATTGGGCACAGTGAGAAACATGTGAGCATATATCATAAGCGGTATAACATGTAGAAGGAACTAAAGAGGTCAATGGCTGAGACAAGGATTACCACTTGAAGCTATTGCTTTTCATTTTCAGAGCTACGATAGTCATGAGTTTGCATAAACTTTATCGCTTTAGCTAAATCTAACATAGGATGATTAGGTGACATACAAAAATATTGGTTCTTAGGTCCAAGAATGATGTGAGACATGGATTTTTTTATGGATCACGAGCAACATAGGATAGGACTTCAATACTTGAAAGATTGGATTACTGAGACATCATTACTTCTAGTTTGGGGGTTGGATCATAATATAAGTTGCATAGATAACTCAGACCTTGGGCATATGCAGGACTTCAATATATAAGACATTAGTAGAATATCCTCATTAAATTGAAATAGGAGGATCTTGCTTAAATAGAAATAGATTTTTTCATGACTCCTTCCTGAAACTGGACACCTCAAAAAAATTCGGGAACTACCTTAATTCACCATCTCCGCCTTATATCAAAGTCATAATACTAGACTTGAGGACATATCTTCTCACTAAATCTACAAGAACAACATTTAACATAATGGGGTATCACCATGCACATAACGGCTAAACTCCCCCTAATAAACTATACACTGAAGGAATTGCTTTCTAAAAATGCTACTCTTAACTTTTGCTAGCCTCTATAGCTATCACCCTATCACTTCTACACTGATGAGCATACACATCCACACTCCTTATCACATAATAAATCATTCTTCACTACTTGACACATCAAAGCCAGACCTCTACTTACATATTTACAATCTTAACAAAATGTTTAAAACTATACCAAAGGCACATGTTGCCTACCCATATTTCCTTAATTCAACTCTAAAGATCACCATACAACAACTCTCCAGACTTCACTATACTACAAAATTCGAGAATGTTAACTAGGTACACATGACACTTATACATAGATAAACCTTATCTAACAACGTGCTACCTGGGAGGTTTCAACCTATTCTTATTTACTCCTGCCCTTAACCACTTAATGATTCAACCATAATTTATTATTTTTCTTTTGTTATCACATATGCATATAGATCACAATTGCCCACTCATTATTCCACAAGTTGCCAATCTCTGGTATTGCACACATCAAATCAAGCCTACTACTTCCACAAAATAAGCATCATAAATCTTAAGTTACTATTCTTATCACCACAATCCACATCTACAATTCAAGCCTATAGTCTAGCAACACCAATCATAGGACGCATGCCATAAACTATACTAATGAGCAATGTTTTCCTTATCTGATGATACGCTTTGTCCAATTACTAATTGGAAAGAGAAGATAAGACTACATTGCCCTTGTGCCAATTAAATTCGCGACTAGAACACTGATGACAAGGTTACACAACATGGTGAAGGCCTCACCACTATTACCACCACAATACATCACTATCGTGGTGAGAATTTTGAATCAAAATCACAACTTGACCCAATCCACGTTCGAAAAATCTGAAACTTCCTCGAGACATGCTCCTTACACATCATAACATGAATAAACTCAAAAATCTATGTCTCGGGGTTGGGAAGATCAATTTAAAAATCTTTGAAGTTAAGAGGCTTAAAATATGCCTAAGTCTCCCAACACTAAATTTTTTTTTCAAGTCCTAAACTTTCTATGCATGCAACTAAGAGTTATGTCAGAATAGAAATATCAACCTAAGTCTATTATTTCACTTAACTATGGTCCATAAGTTTATCCTCTCCATGACATTACTACTACACCTTAAAAATCTACTTCCTACCTTCTCCTATGTAATACTACTTTACAACTATAAGAGAAAAGACAATCAAGGTAGGTAAGTCACATAATAAAGATAGTCAATCTTAATCTTATAATATAACCCGTTATGATCTTATCAGCATATTCCACTTTGTCACATCATAGTCACTTACCCACGCATACATCACAACTACCTTCAAAATTCCAAGCACAACAATAAGTCTATGCCTATAAATTATTAGCTAATCTAACCATTTTTATTCATTGCCTAGAAGGGGTTTCGATAACCATCGTAACTATCCACTCTAGGCTCCTTCCTTTTTTTTAATAGATAATAATTATAGACAAATATTTCCTTCACAGAATACCATACAATCTACAAATATTGTTACCATATTAGTCTACCACTATCAAATGGCAACCCATCCCTCAATCAACGGTTATACCACTAAATTAGCTTCCTTATGCAAAAGTTACCCTCATTCGGACTTCTAAGCTTGTGACATCATATCACTAACTTCGGAATCATCTTACTACCAATAGGGTATGACATATTGGCACATACTACTACTCGGGTGGAAATATTGTTCCAACATTCTAGCATATATAACTACCCTTAAGCATGATATTTCCAATAAGATTTTTGGAAAGGGACTGAATATACGTCATACCTTAGGCACAAATGCTCGATTGTTGTAGATAGGGGTATGAGCTTAAATCAATGCACTTTAAAGCACTTATGGACTCATTTCAAGTCCTTGTGTAATTTCATAATCTTTTATGACTCAATTAGAAGGGACAACCTCATTTAGACTATAAGATTCTGCACTTGAATCGACTCGACAATGAGACATAGTTAATAAAGTAACAGTAAAGAAGACATCAGGATAACTTCCACATGGATAACACAATGGAATGATCTAAAACATAAAAAAAGTGAAACATTCCTAGACGCCTAGTAGCTTCCTAATTATAAGTGTGAAGCACTATACACCTATAAATAGGACTTTACTTAACGCAATTTCAAAGAAAACCTACGACCATGAATCATGCTCTGATACCAATTTTGTCATGACCTAAGTTGAGACCCTGGCCACGATGGGCATCCCATACCATGGAGGTGCTAATGCCTCTTTATATCTGGCAATCATTCACAACATTCATACAATATAAAGAAATGGAGAAAATTATCATACGAAAATGTTGCAAATGTCATAACTCAACTAGACAATTCAAAGGAAAATCCTTAATGTTCAAAATGCATGCCACTAGTCTGCAAAATCTCTAACATTACAAGATTCAACATATGTATAAAAACAAACTGGGACAAGGCCCCTAGTCTGACCATGAATCAATTAAATAATAATGTTCTATAAACCAAGCCTTTTGAAACAGAAAAGGATCACCAACTACGAATCTCCGACACACCAATCTACTGCTTAGCAAAATCTCGAGACTGAGCCTCAGATCTTGAAATATAGGGGGTCAATACAAATGTATTGGTACACAAAGTAATAGAAAATACTATAAATTTATACAACATAAGTAATAGCAATTCGTAAAAAAACATAATACATACAATATAGGAAAACAAATGGGCATACTTTAAAGACTTTAAAACAATTCTTTGAAATCATGATTCACTCTTTATCTTACCTCTGAGATAGATGGTACACCCTACAAGTTTAGTACCCATGGGCTATATTGGTCCGCCATTAACTCGTCAGCCAAGCCCCCACATCTAAGTTTGTTGCAAGGATAGGTGTCCTATGCACTAGTCTAGTATACCAGTGTCTCAAAGACAATTATACATTTTCCTTAGCCAATCACATCACCTGAATCAGCAAAACTTGGTTTCAGCGATGAGCCCTTAAACTCAAACGCCTTCTTGGAGTAACCATCTAACTCTCTTTAAGCCCATTTTTAACATTTTAAATTATGCATCTTTCTGAAAAGTGGTCTAATGTCTGAAAACTTTCTATAGTAAACTCTAGTCTGAGTTTATTATGGCATTTATCTGATTTGGTATCGTCATACCAAAACTTGTAAGTCATGTAAGTCATACAATATCCTGTTATACTCTTTTCATTCAAAACATAATGTTTGGATCACCAAATCATTCAAACAGTACCAGAGAGTCAGTATTTCAAAATACATGGAAACTTATGCAAGAATTCTCACTTTCAATTCTTAAATATGTGGTGGTCACTTACTTTCTAGTAAAACCATGCTATTCTTTCAATAAACATCTTTAACATTAACCAAAGAGTAAAACACCCTCTACTCAATTCACAATCAATCTCAAATCATTTAAAAATAGCCATGAAATATTTATTCCATGCTTTAAAAGGTGAAATTTATCAATTCTTAACATGTGAAAATCAAAAGGGTCATAACTAGAGAGGGAGAACAAATATTCATGATCTCAATTCAACTTTCAAACTCCAAATGCATACATACATATATATGAACGAAAATTCAAATTTAGGGGAAAGCCTCAGGACCCAAACATTATCATCAAAAGGGTTCACAATGCATATTTGTTATTGTAAATTCAAATCCATTCATAATTATATGATTCTATAAATTTAATACTTATTCAAAATGTTTTCAATAAGCTCATGTATTTTAGAAAAATCCCACATACCTTAGATAACTAAATTTGAAGGATAGAACCTGAATCTTGATTTGTTTCTTGGAAACCTTGACTTAAGAGCTTGATTCTTGATCTTTGGGGGAGGAGTTAGGGTTTTGTTCTTGATAGATTTGAGAAATTTTGGGCATGTATTGCCCTAATAATATTCTAATAAGCTGTTATTATGACTTGGGGTTATAGGGAAAATTATAAACTACCCTTCAAAACTAAAATTTTCAGCAGAATCTGACTTTTGGAGCTCACCATGATGCGCCACTATTGCAGTGGCTTACTTGTTCTTGTGGAAATACGCCTAACTTTTTGCTTGGATTAATATGAAATTGGTATCGTTGGAAAGCTGACTCAATTATCTACAATTCTGTGGGTCTTGATCTTAAAAATTTCACATATATAAAAAATTATATATATTCAAAGTTTATCTTTGTAGACTCGAATTCCAAACTTTGGATGATTCAAAGTCTCTTAGCTCAACTTTGCTCTAAGTGATTTCTGTGAACATTTGTCACCTTATAATCACTTAAAACACTAGGATAAAGATCACGATACATGAATTTAAATATGGATCATAGGATTAGAGTTTACACTGTAGGAACGACGGTCCATTTTCTAGCGTGAAAATATGGGGTGTTACAGTTAGACTCAAGCTTTTGTAGTAATGTATTTAGTAGGGGAATCATTAGATTGAGATGTTGAAATGTGGAATTAATCTGTAATATTATAGTTGAGAAGAATTGCAAAAATTTAAAGGCTAATAGACATATAAATTGAGGTAGAGAATGTTTTATTCTATTCTTATGTCCCACAAAAATCTTAGTTCATGTCTTGTACGAATCTTAATCAGGCCAAGGATTCTTAGAAAAATTCATGCCTTACAGTGTTATGATCATATGCCATAGAACATATGCCAAGATCATGTTTATACCAAGTCTCATTATCTAATGATTTGTGCTTGCACGCTTTACTTGGTAAGATCATAAAGATCTTTTTATATGCCTACGTATGTTTCATTGAGGAAAATAAAAAAATTCCTAATGTGAGGTTGCTTCCCTTATTCCATAACTCTATAACATCAACAAATTCCTACCCATCATTCGAGGATGAATGATTCCATATGGGAGATAATGTAACACCCCAAATTTTTGGGCTAGAATTCAAATTGTAATTCCTATGTGTATAGACCCGAACACAATTATTCTATGCTAATATAAGTATGATGATGAAATTTATAGTATAGAAACATCTTTGGAGGTCGAGTGAGATCATAAAAATCTGCTAAATCAAAGACGAGTTGAGAACTTTTCTATAGATAGTGTTTTAGCGGACATCCTTACTTGGGTCAAATTACAATGACTATTACTTCTAGAATATAATGAGTTAAGAGTCCTAAAATATATATTATTAAATAACTTCGAGTCTTGTTTCCAATGCATCTAATTTTACCTTAATTCGATATCGTAGTATGAAGTTATATTCATTTCACTTTGGAGTGTCCGTTTCTCAACAAGGTGACAACTTGAGGTGATAGGCCATCAACTAACTGATTAGATATCAACCTCGTCATCAGTATTGACCATAAAATACCTTAAATCACTTAGGAAAGGCGATGACTAGGTTGATAAGTCATCACCTAAGTGATAAGCTATCAACTAAGTCATCACCCTTAACCAGAAATTGTCCAAGTCCAGCTAGAGGGTGACGACTAGGCTGATAAGTCATCAAATGGGCTAAGAATTCCTACAATTTTTATTAAGGTTTTTTTAGGTGTATTTTAGACTTTTCCTCACCTCAAACCCTAACCCCACGACTTAAAGACAATCTTTAAATGATAATTTCCCATTATATGTTGATTTATCATCACTCTTTCTCCTCTCTACTTTCAAGAGAAAAAAGTTAGGGTTTGTTACAAAAACTCATTCTTTCAAGGCAAAGATTCAAGAGTTCTCAAATTTTGTTCATCAAAACGGTATGTGGGACTATACTAAATCCCATGGGCATAACATTTTATGTTGTTAACAAGTTTTAAAGATATATATGAATGTATATAAAAAGGTATTTGGAAATTGTTTGAAGAGGGTGCATCATGAACCCATTTTGATGAAAGTGTACATTTATCATGGGGTTTTTCCATAAACATGAGTTATAATTATGTGTGTATATTATATGAGTTTTGAAAAGTGTTTTATGAGTACGATTTGTAAAATTCCCTTTCCCTATGATGAAATTATTGTCTTAACATGTTATGAATTATGAATTTGGTTTCAGAGCATGAACTATAAGTCCCCTTTTTGCTCATGAGATTTATGTTTGACTAATGTTTGGGGTTGTTTTATCAATGATTGTAATCCTTGAGTTGTGAATAGCTCTTTAACTACTATGCATTGTTGATTTGCACATTGCCAAAGGGGTATTTCTCATGCTAAAGGTTCTTGTTTCCTGATGAAAGAACTGCATGTGATTAATGAAAGAATTGACCACCATGTGTTAAAGTCTTGAAAAGAGAGTGTGTTTGCATAATTTTCACATGCTTTGAAAAATAAGAACTCTAATGTTGTTTGATAAATCATTGGGTGGTCATTAACATACCTTTGAATAAATAGGGCTATGGATATAATGTGGTAATATATGAATGATTTGCAAGTTTGGGTATGATACCTTGTTATTACTTGCCCTTAATAGAATAAGAAATGAAACCTTTCATAAGCATGAAGCTTGGTGTTAAGAGACTAAAACTATCTTAAAGAGAGTTAGATGTTTATTGGAAAAACGCACGAGTTCAAATAACTCACAACTCAAAATCGTAGTTTGCCAATGTAGTTTTTATTTTGATGAAAAGTTATGTAATGCAAGGAGGCATATCTTTTTCTTATAAAAAGATAAGTCATGCAAGGAGGCATATCATTTTCTTGTGACATGGTATGTCATGCAAGAAGGCATACTTAGCATTTTTTACGTACTCCAATCCTGAAAGCAAACTTGGATTGAGGGATTAGCCGCTGAGTCAAGGAAAGATTCCATATATTCTGTGGGATAATAAGAAATTTAGGGTGTACCATCTAGCTCAGAAGTATCATGAAGAGTTGAGTCAGTATTTTATAAGAATGGTTGAATCTCATCAAAATATGCCCATGTGTTTTCATTTACCTTATGCTAAATTGATTTTTGAAATTCTCTCACCTATGTTGTAAAAAAATATATGTTATATGTTTGGATTGTTCTAAATATTAATACTTTTGAGTATCGACCCCCTATCTACAGGTTCAGAGGTTGAGTCTCGGGGTCCAACTCAATAGTAGATTATTCCTAGTCTTCTAGAATTTGGTGAGCCTCCCCTACATTGCAAGACATTCTATCTATATGTAATCTATGTTAGTTTTATGGTCCGATTGGGGGCTTGGTCCCATTTTAGTCAGACTAGCACTGTCAGTTCAGTAGAGGCTTCTTAGACTGGTGTAGGACAGAATGTGAATATTGTATTGTCATACTTTATTGACACAATTTGTACTATAAGTTTTCATTGAATATCATAATATCTTCCACATTTTTATTTAAGTATAGATTATGCTTATGATAGTATGCTAAGGGGTATCTTGGACTTTTGTGGTTTAGGATGACTATCACGTCTAGGGCCTTAACTAGGGTCGTGACACATACAGATGACGAGAAAAAAAAGAAGTGAAACGGGTTGAAAAAGGATCAAAAAGGGAAGAGAAATGCAAAAGCTAGAAAAACAGAAGCAGAATCTAACCCTTAGTTACCGCGATCGTCGTCTGAGTATCGCGATTATGAAAATTTAATATTAGGCAAGATGTTGATCGGGATAGGCTCACTGCAATTGCAAGAGTCGTGATCGTGATGGCGCAGAAAATAGCACAGGGGAAGAAATGTCATTTCCTACTGTTTAGTCTAATTCTCTATAGCACAAAAACCCTTTCAGTTTTTGGGGATCTCCAACTAGTTTTTAAAGTTTCAGTTTTATCAAACCCTATTATTTTTGGTCAAGAATATTGTGGTTGATTTTCCAATTGAGTTTAGTGGAAATTGAAGTTAAATTGAAGAATACTCTTGTTTTTGTCTTCAATGGAAACATTGAGTGAACACTTTGTATGTTTATTTTCCCTAACTTCAAGAGTAGCTAAATATTTATCTTTGAATTATGTTAAAATAGGGTGCAATTATTCTTGGATTTTGATTATTCAGTATAGAATCGTGGTTAATGACTGTGGATTTTTGTAATGTTTGTTTGTTGAGTGAGAATTTGTGGGTGAAAATACCAAATTCCCAAAATTTCATACCATCCTTGCAAGAGGGATGCGAGTATGCTTATGGATGTTATATCATCCTTGAAAGAGGGATATGGGTGACAAGGTATTAGTGAATGATAGTTGGATTTATCTTATTCCCTTTTCATTATCTTAGAAATAAGAGTGGACTAAAACTTTGCTAGGTCTTAGGCATTTTCCTAAAAATAGGGATGCTCAATTGAGGTTTTAGGTTGATGTGTTGCTGCACCCACGGGGTATCTAACAGGATCCATGGGTGATATTTTTGGTGCTTAGTTGAAAGACTTGTATAAAAACACCTAACCTAGCCTACCCATAAGGTCATTAACTAGCATTTTCATTTGATTATCATATGCCCATGCATTATTTTCCTCTAGGAAGACATAATCCCGAGAGTTGACTCATATTGAAATCTAATCTACATTTGTTACCTTATTTGGTAATTTGAGTAGATTTTGGTAAAGCAACTTTCCAAATATAACGACCCGAAATCGCCTCCCGGGATGTCACACGATGCTTAAGGCCACAAGTAGCCCCAAGCTAACCCTTTGAGAATGTTTCTACTAATAACACTCATTTCAAGATGAAATAATTCAAACACTAGCATAGTCATATCATATGAAGGGAGATATGGAGAAAATACTCAATCCAAATGACCACAATACAAGAATTTTCAACATAATCACAATCTAATAACTAGTCTGACAAAGCCTCTACTAATCCATGAACTAGAGAGATGTTAGGAAAGGTCCCTAACTGACTCGAAATAAACTGAAAGTAAAAACATTGTCTCTCAAATGCAGAAATTTCTGAAGATAGTTCATTGAACCATGAGGACTCACCACTGTAGGAATCTAGACAGAGGTACTCAAAAGTCACTGATGAGGCTGGGACTGAGCACCTGAACCTATATTATAAGATAATGTAGCACATAGACTTATATGTGGATCAGTACTTGGGAATGTACTGAGTATGTGGGGTGCATGCATTTATATAAAACAACATCAATACTTTTTAATCAAATCATGCATGCAATAAGTAATGCCTCACATAGCTTGAATAAGTATAAAATGTAAAGCTCATGAATCATGTAGAATGGAGCATGTAACACAAATCTTGAGAGTCATCATAGTTTAATTTTAAAATCGGTAATCTTCTCTTATTATCATTACCTGTAGGCTAAAGGAAACTTTAAATAATACTTTGAACTCATTTATATGTCTCATGGAGAGTAAAACTTCTTTAATGCTCAAGAACTCATAACCCCTTTGAACTCAAGTACTTGGAGTTCAGAATCATATAACTTTGAAACATACTTGAAGGCATTTCATTCACTTTAGGAAAATATCTCGTTTCAAGCTTTAGGGAAAAATACTTATATCAAGGAAAAATACTTTAGTCTTAGGGAGCAAATCTGAAACTTTACTATTAGGAAAATAAATTTTATCAAGGGAGGTTCTCTTAACCGACATAAACCATGCGAGCTAAATGGATTCCAATATTTTTTCCTTCTAAGGAAGAGACCCCACATTGGGGAGGAGTATCATACTCTTGCCAGGGAGTATAACCTCAATTCAGTTATTACTTATCTCGGCCTCGGGCCTAATATCTCGGTCTTAGGCCCAAAATCTCAAACCTATGGTGGCACGTAGTTCTGGGGTAAGAAACCATAGTAACTTACCCAACTCGATGGTAAATATTAATCCTTGTAGTTTATCTTACTCATCTCATAGAAATCCACTTTCAAAAATAATCTTATGGTTCATAAGAACCCAACAATTAAATCTATAATCTAATGTGGTAGAGTGGATTTCAAAACTCTATGACCATTAGGTCAAAATATTTCTCAATACTCATAAAATACTCAAATCATGGGTGTTTATACCACAATAGTTCATAAAATTGCAAAGCTCAAGTAGGGCTTAATGACCCATAATTCCATTTCAAGTTAAAACTCATCATAATGCATAATAGATAGCATATAGATTCATAGATCATATAGAAATCTGGAATTAACAGTAATGTAGCTTATAATCTCAGCATACTCATATACATCAATATCTCAAACATTTCAACTATTAAATTCTCAAGTATTAAAATCATGGGGTATAGACTCAGCTGCAATTTCTCAAGAAAACATGTAAAAATCATGCCATTAGACTCTCAATTCATGAGAAAAATCAAAATCTTGCAACCAATAACAATGGGTGAAAAACCCCAATTTAATTTCATGTAAAATCTCATAAATTGCAGAGAATTGTAGTTTAAATAAGCCTTTGGGTACAAGGATGAAAGGATTACCCTTGTTCAAAATCCCACATACCTTAGTTTATGAAATTGAATGAACAAGTTTACTTCAAACTCTTTTTATTACTCTTGAGAGAGGGTTCTTGCAACCCTTGAACTTGGGAAACTTAAATCTCAACTCAATTTAAAAAATCTATAATGGATTTTTCAGATTCTTGGAAGAGGTTTTGGATGATTAGGGTTTTTGTTGAGAGAAAACTTAAGAGAGACGTCATAGAATGCTTGCAAATGACTTTAATTTGGTGTTTGCACAGTTTAAGAGGATTGGAAAAAGTCCCAAGTGCCCTTTTTAAATTCTCTACAAAGCTGGAAAAATTAAACTGGGAACCCGATATTATGGGCCACTATGATGCTCAACTATCGCGGTGGCTCACTAGAAATTGAAAAATGGAAATGTGGTAGTCACCGTGATGTGGAGCCATCGTGTTGTTCCATTAGTTAGGACCTAGACCTTCAGCGCAACGCGTCACAATCACGTCAGGCCATAAAAAATTGACTATTGGGAAGTTGGGGTCCTCTGCGATGCACCACTATCATGGAGTTCCACTGAAATTTGACAATTGTCAAATATACCCTCTCCGTGATGTGACAAGAACTAAAATGATGCTGTTTTATGACTAGGACTTAAATTAGTCATAACTTCTTACACCGGTATCGGATTTGGGTGAATCTTATATTGACGGGAAGCTTATCAAATTTTCCATGTGATGAAAATTTAAAATTAGTGAAATTATATATGGTTAATACAATATTCACTTAGTAATTCACTTCTCAATCTTTTAGAGCCATAATTACACCTCACTTGACACGCCGTAAGGCTCATTCTACGAGAAAATTTTGCAGGGTCTTAAACCAAACAACCCCCCCACCCCTAATTTTAGTTCATGTATTTTATTTTGTTTATATTACAAGTATCTCTTTAGTAGCTATTATCACCCATAAGATTTTATGACTAATTCACTCCTCGAGGACTCGACCCCAACCCATGTTGGGTTAATATACTTGACAATGATCACCTTTCCTATAAATCATGGAGTGAGTTGAGCATTATCATGAAGTATATGGCCCATCTAGGCCATGAGTGTGATACCCCAAAAAAAATTTTGCTAATTTATTTTGGACCCTCTCACATTTGTAACGATAATTTTTTACTTGAAATATGATAAAAGGGTGTTAAATGAGTGATTTGGGTAATTTTTGGAATTTTGAAAAAGTGTTTGGGGTTATTTTGAGACACCAAACTAGTAAGACTCAACAATAAGGTTGTGGAATGCTTCCTAGAATCCACAATAGCAATGTGGCATGGTGGATTGGCTTCTCTATAGTGGTGTGCCACAGTGCTTGGAAAAAATCACCCATCTTTAATTTTTTTTATATTGGGGCAAGGTAATTCTTGTCTTTATCCCCCCTAAACAACTTAAAAACAGCTTTTATCCTATATACCTAATAGTTGTCAACTATTTCTCATTGTTTTTCACCTCTTCAACTCCCAAGAAATGAACTTAAGTGTTTTAGAAGAATTCACTACTCCAGGATCTAAACTTCAATTCCTCACCAATTTCTTCTATTTTTATGCATATTGTACACTCTCTATTTCAATTAAGGTATTATTGCACTAATCACTTGGTATTTTGGCTTTTTTCAATGATTGAATTAACTAGGGTTGAGGGTTTTTTCTTGGTAAAACTTGCATTGTTTTTTCTTTGTTTTAATGAGTTACTTACACTTTAATTGATGGATTTTGATACTGATTTAGCATTGTTATATTGGTGAATTTGGTGACTTGAATGAATTTTGTCATGGTAGTGACATTAACTTCAACCCACATTGTTAATTTGGTTTTGAATAGGGAATATTTATGATTTGATTATCTTTTGTAATATTTGCATTGTATTAATAGGAAAAAAGGATAAAAAGATTTTGGAATGCCCTTGGTGGCTATGGTTTTGTATTTTAAGCCACAAATTGGAGTCTCATTTTTTAAATGGATTATGGTTATGGTTTGGTATAAATGGAATAATTTTTAAGCCTATTGGTATGGTGATACCATGTTTGAAATGCCTAAAAAAAGACTCCCTAGTTAATGGTTGGTTTAGGTGCAACTATTTTAATTTCAGCTTAAATAAAATTATGTAGCTCACCAAAAAGGTGTAGTCCTAGACGGACCAACACTAGAAACTATTTTTGCCGATGTTAGGGGTCTGTGACCATTGTGTCTGATGTACACATTATATTTTGGATAGTTGTTGCCTTGGTTTCTTTAGTCATTCATTGTTACATGTGGCTAACATGGACTGAGGCCGTTCTGATAGGGGTAGCCAGACCCATATAGCCCTGGGTGCCTGAAAGGTTGGTATGAGTTGCATAGTTTAGGAGTAATATTTTAAATGATCATATTTCTGATCCCTTGTCCCTATCCTGGCATCCTATATATATATATATATAATATTTTTCATTGCATGCCAGTACTCATCATACTGACCTTCCTCAGATGCTATATCATTTTATGATGTAGGTTTTAAGGGATTTCATTATGATCTTATGTAGGGTTACATAGTTCGATATCCTGATCGATCATCTATGAAGTAACGATCCTGTTTTCTTCGAAAGGCCTAGTCTCTTTCTTTGTTTCATTTTTATTTTAGCTCTTTGGATTCTTTTTGATATAGTCAAGGCATGTTGCAACTTAGTTGATATTTTGTATTAGTCTTTTATATATAGTATAGGGACTTCATTAGTATCTTATTTTGACTCTTTATATTACTATTGGATTTATATATCCTTATTGACTTGGTTGGCTTTCACTGTTTATATTCTTCTTCTCTTGATGTAAGGATAAAAGGGTTGTCTTCTACCTTGGTTGGCTTGAGATTCTTGTCATGAACAAGACCTGGTTTGGATAGTGAAAAATGTTTAATCAAAGTGTGGTATAAGATCGCTGGGTATCCACAAAGTCGTGTCGAGTAGAGTCCCTTTTATGGATGTGTAGCATGCCACATATAAAAGGGGAATGAAACAAGGCATCTAGGAACATTAACCTTTTTTGGGTTCAATTTAGTGCTAGAGATTTTAGTTACTTTGAGTTTACTCTATAAAGATCTGATGGCTATAGAAACTCAGATGGAACCTTTGACCTAACTAGGGTAAATGGGGAGGAAGTTTGCCCTAATCATAGATTGTAGAATAGGTATTGGGCTTCTACTCTTGACTGCATTGCTCCACCTAGGGTTGTACTGATCCATACTAGTTCTCCTCGAGCTCCCTAGCTTGGCACAACTCGATCTTCTTAGAGAGATATCTCAAATTTTGAGTTTTTCCAGTTTATCCATATGTTTGTACAGATTATGGCATCATAGTCTCATCAGTCTGGTCATATGGGTCTTGTTGAAGGTTATTTGATGCCACCCAAATTGGTCAATTTATGAAGTTGAATCCCCTAAAATTTTCAGGATCTAATGTTTAGAAGTATCATCAAGGGTTTATTGTTGAGTTAGAAAAGATCTTCAGATTCATGCATGCTAGTGATTCAAAGGGTGTGGAGTTTGTAACTTACCAGTTTAAGGAAGTGTCTTATCAGTTGTATAAAGAGTGGGATGAGTTGAGAGGTGTAAATGCTGAGTAAACTATGTGGAAAGAGTTTGCGAGTGCTTTTATTGACCATTTATTTCCACAAGAGTTGAGAGAAGAAAAAATTAAAGAGTTTGTAAATCTAAAACAGGGTAGGATGAACATAATGGAGTATGCACTAAAGTTCCATCAATCGTCTCGTTATGCTCCAAAATTAGTATCTACTATGAGGTCTAGGGTGAGGAAGTTTGCTTCTCATCAATCTCGTGATTTGGTGTTATAATATAAGGCTGTTATGCTTAATAATTATATGGACATATCAAAATTGGTGGCGTTCATGCACTAAGTGGAAGATAAGAAAAAAAAGAGGTGTGAGTAGGGAAAAGACAGAATAAGAATTTTAGGTATAGAGAGTAAGGTTCTAATAAGAAGAACAGTAGGAAAGATGGTAGGCAATGATCTAAGAATAAAAACTAGGGAAATTTTTATTCGTCAGCTAGTCCTTAATATCCTAATCTTTTCGGTGATAGGTATTTTCAGTATAATATTGGTCCTAAGGCACAAGGTGCCCAATATCAAAGAAGTGGAGCTCTATCACCCCTACCTTAAACTTTTT
Source organism: Capsicum annuum (assembly GCF_002878395.1). Lineage (NCBI taxonomy): Eukaryota > Viridiplantae > Streptophyta > Magnoliopsida > Solanales > Solanaceae > Capsicum > Capsicum annuum. The sequence continues at coordinate 205,020,526 of NC_061113.1, read as the reverse complement.
ACCATTATAGTGGGAAGTTTCATTATGGATATTATGAGAAGGAGAGGGATTCATATTTCAATTATGACCAGCCTAATCACATGCAGAAAAATTATCCTATAGCTAGGGCTGCAACTGGAGCTAATGAGGTCCCGATCGCCACTTCTTTAGCTCCTTTAGCAAAGGGTGCAAATTCTTGAATTTGAATAGGTAAGAATCGTGTTTTTTCACTTTTCACCCACCAGGAATTTGAGGCATCCCCTGATGTCGTCACTGGTATGTTAAAGCTTTCCTATAGTGATGTTTATTTTCTGCTTGATGTATGTTCCACCCTATCTGATGTGACTCCTTATGTGTTGAGTTTTTGTCATGAAAGAATTTTTAACCCCTTTTCTATTTCTTTCTCATTGGGTGAGTATTATTGCTACAAAATTCCATTGGGGTTGTATATTCATAGGGATACCCTTTTAAATATAATAGATCTTAATATGGTGTACTTTGATATAATATTGGGAATGAATTTTCTTTATTTATGCTATTTTTCTCTAGTGTTTAGAACTTAAAAGGTCACCTTTTATTTTCCAAATGAGCCAACATTAAAATGGGAGGGGAGTTCTCTAGGGCAAAAGGGGAAGTTTATTTCTTATCTTAGGGCTCAAAAATTAATTACAAAGGGGTGTCTTTATTATCTGTTTGGGTCAAGGAGTCTGACTCTGAAAGTCCCTCTCTGCAGTCTATCTCTGTGGTTAATGAATTTCCTAAGGTTTTTATTATGATCTTCCTAGGATTCCTCGGGATAGAGAGATAGATTTTTTATTAATCTTCTATCAGATACTAGTTCCATTTCCATTTGTCCATATAGGATGTCTCTAGCTGAACTAAAGGAACTAAAGGAGCAATGAAAGAATCTTCTTAATAATGGTTTCATATATCCTAGTGTTTCTCCATGGGGTGATCCTATGATTTTCATGTGAATGAAAGATGGGTATCTACAGATGTGTATAGATTATTGCCAATTAAACAAAGTTACAGTGAAAAATAAGTGGCCCCTTCGCAAAAATTAATCTCCATCGGGCTATCACCAGTTGAAAATTTGGGAGGTTGACATACCCAAAACTTGTCACTACTCGAGACTATCACCTAGTCATAACACAATGCTTAGAGTAAAAAGTGACCCCACACTAACCCATGGTCTGGAATAACTCTAAGAATACTGAAAAAACTAACAAAAGACTAAACAGATAAAACTTATGGAAATAATACTATAATACTGAATATCAACCAACATGCCGAACGTCTAAATATCGGTCTGAAAGCCTCTAAATCATAATGATTTATTGGAACGAACCCCAACCTAACTTCAACTGACTAAAACTAAAAGAATGCGGAAAATAAATATTGATATCTAGACCTCCAATAATGAGGACTAACAAAAACTGTTGTTAAATGTGGTGCAGGGATATGCTTAGTGTGATCCTGGTACTAAGTGTCCGAACCTATATTATGAGACAATATAGTTCAGGAAAGTATGCGATCAGTACTTTAAATGTACTAAGTATGTGAGATAGAAAACTAACTAATCATTTTAACAGGAATGAATGAAACATGATAAGCTAAATGCTAGACAAAGTCTAAACATGTATTGTATTAAACTAAATCACTGATTATAAGGTCATGTATGATTTGAAAAATAACATAAATGAACTAATAAATTTAGGACTTTGGGAGCTAAAAATAAATGACATACCTCAATATGAGAAAATCAAAGTGTAAACTGTAACCCCAATTATGATACAAGTCAAATGGGCATTAACGCTTTTGATTACATAACTCGAGCCAACATGAGGAAGTCCAAGCCTTGATATCCCTAAGGATTCAAGATTGTCCTTGGAGGCCCTTCTTCGATCTCTTAATGAACAAATTCAAATTTGGAAGATAGCTTAGAGCAGAGAAAAGCCATGTTGCAGGAATAAAGAGAGCCCTTGTGGGTTATTTCTGAAATAACAACTTTTGGGCTATTTTTGTAATAGGTTAGTTGTGCAAAGGAAACTACTATAAATAGGTATCTTAGACATTTCATTAGTTAGTTTTTGTTGATTAAATTACATAATGTATTCATGAGATCTCTATGCGAGTGATAAGGGCTTGGAAAGGGCGATGTTGAACCTTACTCATAAATGTTTGTTGTAAAGGCGATCTAATCCCCTTTTTCAGTCACGTAAGAGTTAAATGCTTGTTGATAGTCATTAGGGGATGTTTTAGGGTTTGAAACGCCCTTTGATTGCCCTTTTATTATAAATTTTATGTATATTTTCGTATCTTTGTTATTCTATCATTCTATCTTAACTTTTTTGTGTTTAGATTCGAGTTCTTGTGCCTTGAATCATATCATTTTTTATCAGAACAGATCTTAGGATCATTTTCATGATTTTAGTCTTGGGTTTGTTATCTTGAAAATCACAAAAAATATTGTAACAAAGAAAGTAGAAAAACAGTCCCAAAATATTTTTAGGGTGTTTAAAATTTTGTATTTTTAATTTTTTTTCTTGTGTTTCTAGTGTTAGATTTGTATTCTCTAAAACTACACGAGTCTATAGACAGAATTTAAGTCAAATCGGAGCTTATTTAAGTGTTTTATCCTTGCTGGAACCTGGGTTGAAGAAATTTGCTGTGAAGTGAAAATCTGGAAATTTTGGTTGTGAATTTAAAAAAAATGATGTTTGGAATGTGTTTAGAAGATTTAAAAGAACCTTGGTTCAAAATTTTGTATCATTCTGACTAACAGTATAAGAGATTTTTAAAGTTTTGGTGTACTTGAATGTTCTTGGAGAAATTCAAATCTTCATGAGGAATTGTTGGCAAATGTGGTTGTTTGATCTTCAAAAGTGAAAACCTTTGGAAGGTCCTAATGAATATTCCCAGGAGAGAGGCAAAAATGGCCCACATTTAGGCAAAGCTCGGCTAAAATTCTAGCCTTATTAGCTGGCCTGTGTTGCATCTGCTTTCGCAGATTGGCAGTAGGTTGGCAGCAGATTAGGAGTAGAAGGCACTAGAGTGACCTGCGTTGTATCTGCTTCAGGAGATTGGTCGCAGATCAGGAGCAAATTCCTCTTGCGTCTAACCTGCTCTCCAAATGAACCGAATATGCGGCCACACTTCAAGGCATCTCTCTTGAACGCACCACCAACCTATTTCGAACATATCTCAAGCCTTCCCAACATCCAATTCAAGTTCCAAATGCATTATAACACTCCTAAACTCTAATTTACTTAGGTTTGATTACATAGTTTCATTCCTTGATTCTTAGATCACTTCTTGATTCTTAAAAAAACTATCAACAGCTAGTAATTCACCTACTAAGTTGAATGATTAGTTCTTGAGTCCCATTATTTTCATCGTCCAATTTCTTTCAAGCTTTTCTCTTTTTCAATTCTTTGTGATTTCTTGATTCAAGTCCTTAAATAGTTTTTATTTCCTTGAGTCATTCAAACAAGAATCCACTCCATCCATAAAGTAGACATTGACACCTTATTATCCATCAGAGTAGAAGCAACTTTCAACATTCGCCGCTCTAATTATGAGCATCACAAACGTGAGCTCATATGAGTGTTGGTGAGGTGCTTTACTACTAATCTTGTTTGTTCATTTATGTAGGTACAAGGTGATATAAGGGGAACATATCTTTGATAGCCTTATATAATAGTGACTATGATATAGGAGACTATGATTGTGGTGAAGAATGTTATGGCTATGAAAAATATGGGAATTATGTGGGCTATGAATATAGCCATAATCAAATGGATGGAAGCGGGAACCAAGGTATGAATGGAGGGTACAGTAGGAGTCAGTGTCTTCCTACTCTATCTATCTTTAAAAGAGAATAGGATCCCAAAGTTTACCTTGATTAGAAATGGCAATGTGGAAGAGTCTTTGAAGATTATGCAATAAGCGAAGTTGAACAAGCTACCTATGCCCTTAAGTACATTCAAGGTCTGACCTTAGAATGGTGTAACAACCTAAAAATTTGATGAAATATTTGAAATTTGTGATTTTATGTGATTTGACTATTTTTACCCTCCCCATAGTTGCATTATGATATTTTTGGGGTGTGGGAGTGATTGGCATGATTTTTGATGCATTTTGGTATCATTTATAAATTATTGTGATGTTTGATGACTTTGAGAGCCTTATTTTGAACTTATATGGATATCTCTTTATCTTTAAGACGGATGGCCAAACGGACTGTGCCAGTAGCTCTGGGATATTGATTTTAGGCTAGGTAGATCTTTGGTTTGGATCCCGATGAATCCAAACTCATTTCGACGTATTGGTCGGAAAGTTGGAAAATTGGAAATATGGGTGTGGCACCTTTATTTGATCAAAACGACCACGGATGGAAAATTCAACTTCGCCAGCAGATTTAAAATGTCGATTTTAGGGTGTTAGCATATTTGGTATGATTTTACGGCTTTTAAATCTCATTTTGATCCTCAGTTTGGAAAATTATGATTTCGGGTTTCGGGGGACAATTTTGTGAAAACGATTTTTTTTTGAAAAAATGATATTGCTATCGTGATTGGATCATTGAATTTAGTATGGTTTCATAGTTTGTTTGTGTATATCGGACTCCAAATGAATCTCGAGCACCCCATCGAAATTCGGGGTGAATTTGAAATGAAAAATCTGGTGCAATACCAGATTTTTCTGCATATAAATACCCCTTTTGGCCCTTTTTGTTCATTTTTCATCTTGCCTCTTGGGAGTTAACCCCTAAAATAGTGTATGAGTTTAAAATTAAAGTTTGTGAGAGCTTGGAAATCTAGATTAACACCTTTTTCATGGATTTATTACGGATTAAAGGTAAGAATTCACCCTTTTCTTAGTAATTTCTTGATTAATTTCTCAAAATTCTAAAAATTTTAGGGCATGATTTTAATCTCAAATTTCACTCTTTTTCACTTGAATAATGTTTTCATCTTATAATTACTAGTTTTTTTTATATCATCAAATAGATCATACTCATTCATGAAACATTGGTACCACTGTGGCAATATTTGAGAAACACTGGCAACACCTTTTTAAAAGATATTATAATACCATATAAAACCCTTTACGAGGGATATGCCAGAAAGGAGATATGTGATATTTGGATTTTATACAAGTTGACGAACACCCATGGGTCCTACATCAGGAAGATTTAGCTCTGTAAGTGTATACAGATATTATGTGATGATCTCGAAGGTTGTGCGATGACCTCGTGCATCATCATCATCATCATATACATTGCACTTACTTTATTAAGTTTATGTTGTGTTGTTTTTCCTTATTGTCTTTTCACCTATGTATTTGTCTTACCTTCTTTTACTTGTATTTGATGATCTTGTATCTACATGTTCTCTCTTGTTCTATTTATATGTGATATAATATATACTTGTATTCTATATCTTGGTGTTGTGTTGTAATATATGTGAGATATATTAGAACTGTTAGTGCAAGCAGTATGGGCTACTATTGTGGGACATTTTTTGATAGCAACTGACGTTCCCTTAGTGTATATTTTGTATGCTTTATTTACTACTTTGCTTGGTCGTACTACAATACCTAATGAGTACAAGTGGATCGTACTCATGTCTATTGCAGCCTTTTGGTGCAGGTCCTAGATCGAGTGCGCCTCAACTTGATTGACTCGGGCGATTGTTGGAGCTTCCAAGGTAGCGGTTGGACATTCATGCATCAAAAGTTCACCTCTATCTTTCTATAGTAGTTATGTCTTTATTAGTATTTGGAGACAGTTATTATTCCTTTGTGGTTATTTTTTTGATGTATTTGACTCTTTGATTTATTAGTTGTTCTTACACTATTGACACCTTATTTTGGGCATAATTGGTATTTTGGATAAGTTCTTTCTGCATTGATATGATTATTTGTATGGTTTAGCTTCATTCTAGAAGCCTTACCTTGGGATATTTCTGTCTTTTTCTCTTTTCATATCAGTTTGGGTGATAGGCTTACTTGTCAAGGTACGTCACGACAAGTGCCATCTTGACCCTCCTTTTTAGGTCGTGATAAATGGTGTAAACTTGCAAGGAATCCTACGCAAACATGGGTTGCCTTGAAAGAGTTATTGAGGCCAATCTATGTATAGAAGGGTTACATGAAGCTTTATAATAGTGATCCATTAAGACCAACTTCTTCAAGTTGGGTAGAGATTTGTGGAGTTTAGAGATGTGTTCTTATACATGTTTATTGGTTTCACGCAAAGTACATAACTCCTCCAATGGTTTATTATCTAGGGATACCTTGAGTTTCCAAGAGTTTCCCATACTCCTTGGAAAGCTATAGTCTCCGAGAGCGTGAAGGTTTCCTTCACCTGAGATGGGTACTATGAGGAGGTGTGGTGTGACATATTTCCCTTGGAATATGGACACTTACACTTGGGTGCCAATTTATTTTCACAACACAAAATTCCAAATATGCAAAATTGGCCTAAGTTATCAAAGAACCAATGAGGAAATCATCTCTTTCCACCTACCCTTGCAAAATCTCAAGAAAAGATAACTACTTACTCCAAGTCAAATAAAAATGAAAGAAAAAAGATTGAGAGGATTACGGGAGTGCAAGGTGGCAATCCAAGAGAGGAAAAAGGAGAGGTTGTGAGGAATAAAGTGAGAGGGTTGCCACCAACCAGAGCTAAATTTTTTTGTCCTTCTCTTTATAAGGACATTTGTGTTGGTACGAACATGGAAAGCGGATGATGACAAGTGCTAAAAGAGAAGATTCCCTTTGAAGATTTGACAATGGCAATCTTAGATGATTCCAAATCTTGTGAAGGATCTTCACACCAAGGTAAAGAAGAATGTGCTTAAGAACTTCAAGGTAACATAGCTAACTCTTACACTTTAGTGCATGTGAATGATGAATATGCATCTAGTAGCCCATTGAGTGTGAGTAGTAGCTTACCTATATGTGAGTCTAATGATTCTTTACCTCTTAATGTTGATGTACATATTGTGAGTGTGGATACACTAGTTGATCCTATTGATGACCGAATTGACTGTTATTGTAAGATTAATTTGTGTCCATCTAATGTTGAAGCCATTGTTTTGGATGATATTACATTATCTTATGGAAATTGTATTGATCAACTTGTGTGTGAAACTAGTCCACCACTTGAGGATGTGTTTAATGTGATTAGATCACATCAAGGGAGATCCTATAGAATCCTATCCCAATTTTTTTTGCTAGGTCCATAATTAAAATGCCCACTTTCTTACGATTACGAGGTCTATTCAAATATAAAATCCAATCTTGGAAATAAAACATCCCACTTTTTTTGCTACCCAGGGTTTCAAAATATTTCGCAATCGAGAAATCTCTACTGGTGTAGGTGCTATCCAAGAACAATTAGTTGATCTAGATTTATGAATTATCATAGAGAATTCGTTGGTGAAAGGGAAGAATTGGGGGAAGAAGGGCACACATGGAATTAATGAGAAGATCAAAAAGTTGGAAGAAGAAAAGACTTTTTGGTTAGACGCGTGGAATTGGCTAAGCATTTTATTCGAACAAATATAGAGTCAGAATAGATGGTTTTGTGTTTATTGCTAGTTCTTCCTCCTGAGTTTAGACTAATCATTCAGATAGATGGTGGTAAACTAATAAGATCAGCTATTAATGAACTCTATAGAAGAGTTATCTATTGGAATAAAACCCTTACCAATCTATTAATGGCAAGTAGATCTACGCCAGGAGAATTAGTAATGTGTCAGGAGAAATTAGTACAAAAAGTAGTGGATAGTGATGAAATTGATAATGTTGGTCAAGAAAATGGGAGTGACCCTTTGAGCTTATCTTTTAGTAAAGATCTTAATGCTTTCTTTTCTCATAGGGATAATCTAGTGCTTAAAACATCTTTGATACTTGATAATAGTCTTTTAAAGAATGAACTTGCATGCTCTACATCCTTTTTATGGATAGATCCTTCTTTCTTTAAGAAAAATATCTTGTTTAAAGATGATGAGCTTAGTCCTAGTGAATTACCTAGTGGTATGGATAGCATTATTTATAAAGCTCATATTGAGGTCTATATTCCATATGACAACCCACTATGGAGTGACAACATTCCTCATATAGATAGAAATCTCTTCTTGGAAGATGAGATAACTCTTAATGGAAAGGAATGTGAAGTTTTGGAAAGAAATAATCAATTGGGTGATAATAACTTTGATTTTCTTGAATCTGTAAGAAACCTAATAAGTGATTGTCCTCAGAAAATAATTGTGGATGTGATCCTTTATATGACACACCACCCTTGTTTGATACTTATAAGGATGAATTTTTTACTTCTTGTGAAGGCTTAAGTAATAATCCCTTTGATATTGGTGGTGGTATGTTTCTACTTGAGGATTCCTCCATTGAAAAAGAAAGTACGTGCATGAGGGCACCTTAGTTGAAGTTGTGCATAAGGGCACCTTAGTTGAAGTTGACTTGAGTGATACCTTTCTATACTCTCACTTTTATTTGATGATGTTTATGCTAATGAGGAGAGTAGATCTTTTAGTTTGGGGTGAAACTAGTAGGGAAAAAAGAGTGTAGTCTAGACCCATGCCTATAGCCACTCTTTCTATTTGACCCCGGTGCCAAATTTGGATATGGTGATTATGGCATACCCAACTTATTTCTTAGTCCACATGACAAGCAAAGTTTGAATTTTGGTGTTGGTATTCTTCCCTATGATGAGAATTCTTCCTCGGGCATTCAAAATCTACTTGAGGGATCAACATTATTTAAGGAAAAGAACTCCAATCAATATGAAGGGCTTTTAAAGAAGGGAGGCCATGAGAAGCTCCAGGAGATTTCTCCATTATGTGTTTTCCTTCTTGACCATGGTTTAACCACTTGTAGGTCGAGGAGAAAGTCTTCCATTGAAACTAATTTGGATGAAATCCATTAGTGTGATACCCTTCTTCATTATGTTAGTAGAGATGATGACTTATTTCTCAAAGGTGGTATCATTCTTGAGATCTCAAGGGCAAATATGTCATTATCTCCTTTGGGTGTTGCTTATAACTTTTCATCCTTGTTTCACACACTTGTTCTTATGTTGCATGAATTTTAACTTGTTGATGTCAAATTGATGATTTACTTGAAAGCAAGAAGTCATATGTGCTTAATGTCTTGATTCCATCCATGTGTGCCTTATGTGCTATATATTTTGAGCCAAATGGAAATCTTATAGATAATAGCGCCTTGGATGATGCCTTTATACTTGATTCCTTCCTATACTACCTCTTTGCCTATGATGACATCCATACTAGTTTTGGATTATTTTTATATGGAGGCACAAAATTTGTTGGTTGGTCCACTTGCTTGAGTGCCATTGCTATATGCATCTTGTGGGCTTTAATACCAATTGAGGCACCACTCTTTATATTTTCTCTTAAAAAAGTGATGAAAAGATTGTGTCTTATGGCTCTTAAGATGAAGGTAACATTACCTTTTAGATTTAGTGATATCATTATGACCCTTGTAGTTACCTTATCTCTTGGTGATTCCCATAGCCAACTCCTTTGTGCATTTTTAGCAAGTTTTTAATGATTAACACGAAGGATCCTTGTTTATATACTAAGTGTGTGCAACCTTGTCATGATGAAATTATTACTTATGCTAACCCTAACCCTCATGCCATGAGTAATTTGTGTTCATTTGTCCTTTCTTTGATTTTGCAAGATTTGGATTCGAGGTTAAATCCTTTTCAAGAAGGGGAGGATGATACAATTCAAATGGGCATCAACGCTTTTGATCACATAACTCGAGGCCAATATGAGGAGATCCAAGGATCCAAGAATATTCTTGGACACCCTTCTTCAAGCTTCTAATAACGCAGTGTCGTGTTTGGAAGATAGCTTTCAGCCGAGGAAAGCCATGGCATCGGAATAAAGAGAAATCTTGTGGGTTATTTCCAAAATATCCACTTTTGGGCTACTTTTGTAATAGTCTAGTTGTGCAAAGGAAACTGCTATAAGTAGGTGCCTTAGATATTTCATTGGTTAGTTTTTGTTGATAAAATTACATGATTTATTCATGAGAACTCCATCGGGTTGATGAGGGCTTGGAAAATCTAATGTTGAAACTTGCTTAGAAACATTGGTTGTAAAGGAGATCTAATCCACTTTGTAGTCACGTAAGAGTTAGTAGCTTATTGGTTGTCGTTAAGGGAGGTTTTAGGGTTTGAAATGCCCTTCGATTGCCCTTTCATTATCAATTTTGTGTCTATATTCCTATCTTGATTATTCTATCCTTATAGCCTTACTTTTCCATGTTTAGATTTGAGTTCTCGTAGGTTGAATCATATCAAGTTGGATGGGTGTTCAGTACCTTGCCAAGGGTACGAATATAGCCTGGCGTGGATACACTAAACTGATTTCCTAAAGGACTAGGGTGTCATGCCTCAATTGACCGGTGACCCCATATAACCTATGGTGTCGTAGTATTTCTAGAACTTAGGGACCTCTACAAAATGTCTCAAGCCTGAACTGAAGGGTGAGCCCTTATCCCAGTGTTACTCAATTCTAAGTATACTCCCAAATGAATGACGATGAAAACTAAATTGCTCATTAAAATTACATTCTAAAAATACCCAAAATGGATAATCTAAAATTCTCAAATACGTGTTAACTAACAATGCATGAATTCCTAGGTATGGGGTATTCATAACCCACCAACTCTATCTAATGCAACTAAACATGATATAATTAAAAAGCTGATATTAGTGTGAAATTCATAAATAAAATCGAAAACTCAATGATTGATCAAAAATAAGGAAATTCATGATTGTTAATATGGGAAGATGAAAATCTGATGGAAAAATATGTACATAGGGTTGAATTCAAGAATTAAACTTAACTTTCAAGAAAATAGAAAATTGTCATGGAACCCTAAGCAAAAAGTATGAAGTAAATTTATGGGTATGAAGAAATCTTTAGAGCTCAATTGGTGGAGGGAACCCATTGATAAAATCCCATATACCTGGATATGGAATCCTTGAAGAAATATTTGGAATATTGAATTTGAGAATTATGAACCCTAACTTGGAACTGGAGAAGAATAATCACCCCTTTTCTTAGTTTTAATTGATTTTGTGACTAAATGGAAATTTTGGGAGAAATTAGGCTAATATTTCAGCCTTAGGGAAGTCTAAATGATGTGGGTTAGGACTTAAAAGAATGGGAAAATACTAAAAAGACCTTCTTAAAACATCCAGGAAATTCTGGGAAACATTCATCACGGCTCAGTAATGACTCGTTATGTCTTATCACAAGTTGTGGCCTGAATTGTGACCAGAAGACCTATTTTTTGGTCCTTTCTATTATGTTGACAACTCCTCTCCTAATAACTCATTAGGCCTGAACACGAGTCATCATTAAGTGTCATTGTCAAGGGGTTGTTTTCTTTGTTCCTAACTCTTATGACGATGGACCCACACACAAAGGCTTGTTTAGTTAGACAACGAGTCGTGTGCTGGACTCGTTGCGACTGGACAAAATTTGTGGTGGATCACTTTTGTGTCAACTATTTTTTACTAGGACTCATTGTATCTGAAAATGGGTTGTCTCCAGATTCGTTCTCACTAGCAGTTTGACAGTGCCTCAAAAGATTTTCCATAACTTTTTCCTACAACCTCGGATTAAGGCGAGACTAGTGAAATTGGTAAGATAATTCAATGGTCTAGATTTTGTTAGGTCTAGAGATTTAAAACTTAGGGTATTAAAAATATCTCCCTGTTGGGATAATTCAACCCTGAATTAAATTGACTATCTGAAATACAAGGAGAAAAGCTAATATTTTACACTGAACAATTAACAGTTGAACCATGAATTAACATCTGGATCTATGACCGATTTCATGGACTAAACAAAACTCATGAATGCATGTTGTGACATGAAAATAGTAGGATGTCCTAAGATGGAAAGAATTAATTAATTAATTAATTAAGGAACTATTACCTTAAATAAGGACAAATTCAACAAGAAAAGATGGGGGTATTTGGTCATCATATCTTCTTCTTCTTACCAAGTAGCTCCCTCCACTAACTGATTTCTCCGTAGAACCTTTACTTGAGTGACCTTTTTATTCCTCAACCTCTGTATTTAACAATCAAGGATCTTGATTGGGATCTCTTCATAGGAGAGACTATCTTTCTAGCTCACACTCTCTAAAGAAACTACTGATTATGGGTCACCAATGCGTTTCTTCAACAAGGAAACATGGACGACTAGATGCATTGATGCAAAATCTATGGGTAATTCCAACTCATAGGCTACCTTATTAAAGTGACTCAAAATATTTTATACGCTAACATAGAAGGGACTAAACTTTCCCTTATTACCAAACCTCTTCACCCATTTTATGAGTGAATCCTTAAAATAGACAAAATCACAAACATCAAACTCAAGCTTTCTTATCCTTATAACTATATAGGATTTGATTGCTCTAAGAAGTCTTCAGCCTTTCACTAATAAGATGAATTTTTCCATTAACTCATGCCCTAAATTTGGCCTTATCAAAGAAGCTTCACCAACCTCAAACCAATGAATAGGATATCTACATCTCCTACTATAAAGAGTCTTAAATGGGACCGTCTGAATATTGGTATGATAGCAATTATTATAAGAAAACTTAATTAACTACAAGTGATCTTCCCAACTACACTTGAAATCAACCACACATGCCCTGAACATATCCTCTAAGGTCTGAATGGTCCTCTCTGCTTGACTATCTGTCTGTGGATGAAAAGCAATGCTGAGATAAACATGGTTACCAAGACTCTTTAGAAAATTCTTTCAAAATCAAGAAGTAAACTAGGTAAATCCATCCAAAATAATAGTCAAAGAGACTCCATAAAATTTCACCAACTCCTAAGATTAAGCTTATCATAATCTTAAGCTGCATCTGAAGTATTGACAAGCATGAAAAAGGCCAACTTAGTCATTCAGTCCACGATAGCCCAAATAGAATCATATTGTCCACGAGTATAAGGCAACCCTTTAATGAAGTCTACATTCACCACTTCATATTTCAAAGAAGAAATATTGAATTCCTGAATCGTACCACTAGACCTCTGTTTCTCAACCTTAACTTACTAGAAATTTGTACTCTTAGCCTGAATTCTGCAATATCCTTCTTAATACCATTCCACCAATAGACTTCTCGCAAGTCACGTTACATCTTAGTGGCTCCTAGGTGAATAGAATATTAAGAACTGTGAGATTCTGCTAACATTTGCTGCCTTAAGTCATCCATATCTGAAACACATAATCTACCCTAACAGTAAAGAAAACCATCTCCCTAGTAGGAGAAAACCTCAATCTTCTGATTCTAAACTTTTTCTTTGAACTTTATCAAAACAGGATCTCTATATTGCTTTATGTTCACCTTAGCAACCGAAAAAAATTATGAACCATTTTGAACCCAGACACTACTTTTGGTTGAATCAACTAACTAATCTTCCAACCTATCAAGCTGATGAACTTGATAAACTAACTCTTTTTACTGTCCTCAATGTGAGCAACACTACTCATAGGCAATCTATTAAGGGCATCGGCCACAACATTAGCCTTACTTGGATGGCATAGGACACTCCTATCACAGTCTTTCAACAACTCTAGCCACCTTCTCTAAAAAAGGTTTAGATATTTCTTATTGAACACTTATTGAAGATTCTTGTGAAAGGTGAGAACATCAACAGAAACCTCATAAAGATAATGCCTCCAAAAAATTTAGGCAAACACAACTGCTTCTTACTCAAAATCATAAGTCGAGTAGTTCTTCTCATTAGGGTTGATTTATCTATAAACCTATGCTATAACCTTACCTCCCAGCATTAATACACAACTAAGACCAACTCTAGGAGAATCAAAATAGAACACAAAACCGTCTCAACCCTCTGGTATAGTCAAAATTAGAGCGGAGGTGAGTCGAGTATTCAACTCATAAAAATCTCTTATCGTAAAAATCAGAACATTGGAATTTGATTTTTTTTTAGTCGGTCTATACATGGGAGAAGAAATTTAGGAAAATCCTTCAACAAATCATCGATAGTAACTTACTAAAGCCAATAAATTCCTAATATCTGATGGTGAGATAGGTCTAGTTCAGTTTCATACTACTTTAGTCTCTTGATGATCAACTTGAATGCCTCCATCAAGAAATATATGACCAAGGAATGCTATTGATTTCAACTAGAATTCACATTTGGTGAACATACTGAATATCTGGTGATGTTAAGAGTCTGTAAGACAATCCTCAAATTATATGTATGATCACCCTCACTCCCAGAATAAATAAGGATGTTATCTATGAAGGCTATAATGAACATTTCTAGGTACTTCTTGAACACCCTGTTTATCAAGTCCATAAAAGTTGTAGGAGCATTCGTTAGTCCAAAATATCTAACTTAAAATTTGAAGTGACAATATTGAGTTCTGAAGGCTGTTTTAAAAATGTCACAATCTCATAGTCTAAACTTATGATAGTTGGATCTGAGATGTATCATAGAAAAATAATTATCACCATGAAATTGGTTAAATAAGTCATCAATCTTGGAGATGGATGATGAGTGGTAAATTTACCACTCATTTATGTCCAAATTCATGCACACTACTATGATTTAATAATATGAATGAGATAATTTTTAAATTTTAATGCACTAATTCACATATTTTGTTGGTCTATTGATGATAGGAAGAAAAGGAGTGAAATAAAGTGAAAAAAAATCAAAAGGGGAAGAGAAGTGCAAAAGCTGGAAAAGAAGGAGGAAGATCTAACCCTCAGTTACTGCGATCGCTGTCTGAGGGTCGTTATTGCAACAAGTCAAGCTTGTTCAACTATCAAAAATCATGAGGGTCTTATGGCGGCTGTATTAGACACAATTGCGGGCAAACTACAGCGATCGCAACATAGCGGGTTTATGCCCAAGGGCAATTATGTAATTTTTTATATTCGACCCCAAATCCCACATAAGGCAAAAAACTATTCTTATTTGGTTCTCAACACTTTGAAAATTAAATTTGGTGATGTTATAAAACCTACCAAATTGGGCAAGAATCTTGTGTTTAAATTTTCAATTTGAGTTTAGCGCAATTTAAGTCAAATTGAAGAATATTCTTGCTTACATCTCCAATAGAAGAATTGAATGATCCTTTTTGTATATTTATTCCCCCTATCATCATGAGTAGCTAAGAATTTATCTTGTAATTATTTTTAAATAGTGTATAAATATGTGTGGGTTGTGATGTATTAGTTTAGATTTTTTTTTATGATGCATTTTGCTAATGCTTGCTTGATTTAGTTGGAAGTTTGGGTGAAAACCCCAAATACCCAAAACAAATTTGTGGGTGAAAACCCCAAATATCATAACTCTCATATCATCCTTGAAAGAGGGATGCGATTATACCTTTGGATCCTATATCATCCTATAAAGAGGGATATGGGTGACAAGGCATTAGTGAATAATAGTTTCATGTAGCTTATTCTCTTTTTAATATCATAGACATAAGGATGAATTGAGAATTAGTTAGTTCTTGGGTATCCTTCTAGAAATAGGGATTCCTAATTGAGTTAATAGGTGTGTTTGATTACCACATCCATGAGGTACTTAAAAGGACCCATGGGTGATAATCTTGAGTTTTGCTTGAAAAATTAGTCTCGAGAACTCCTAACCTAGCCTACCCATGTAGTTGATGACTAGACTTTGCATTCGATTTATCATGAACCCATGCATTATTTTCCACTAGGAAGACATAACCCTAAGACCGGTCTATTATTAAAATCTCATTTGGAAATGTTTCCTTTAATTAATAGTTTGAATAGACTTTTGTAAAACATCTCTTCAAAACCATACCCCTCCTCCAAATTTTAATTTATGTATTTAATTTCATTTATACTACGAGAGTATATTTAGATGCTATCAACACCTATAGGGTTTGAAGACTATATTCACTTCTCGACAATTCGACCTTAATGTGAGTTGAGCGTTATTGTCAATAATTATCCTAAATTAAAAATATGGTATAGGTGAGCACGATATAAATGGTGTTATTGCAGGGGAGTGATACTTAGTTTTACTTGTTTGGTGTTAAGTTTAGCTTGGGTATACCCGTGGTGATTTTGATTTACCTTATTTTTTATTTTTGTTTCTTTTTAGATGATTTCAATAGCTTCCACGACACCATGAGTGACCTGCAAGTAATGTAGGGACTTTTGATTGTCCCTTTGATGAGGTAGAGCAACTCCATGATGTTGGACATGCGAGTATCATCCTTATCCCACCTAATCAAGTGAATGGTGTATTATACATCATGAGTGTTATATTATACGTGCTTCAAATGAAGGTTATCTTTGGAGGGCAAGCTCATCAATACCCCAACTTACATTTGAAGAATTTTGTGGAAGTTTGTGCCCCATTAGACATTGCTCACATCTCACAAGAGTCCATATGGTTGCGCCTCTTTCCATTTTCTCTAATAGATGAGGTGGTATTATGGCTATGCTCTCTTCCCACTGGGTCAATCACATCTTGGGATGAACTAACCATTGCATTCTTAGATTGGTACTTCCCACCATCCAAGATATTACAATTGCATGATGAAATCACTATTTTTTGTCAATTGAATTGAGAACCTCTATAAGAGGTGTGGTAGATATTTAATAGAAAACTCGTGCAATGTCCCAACCATGAGGTACTGGAGAAGATGTTACTCCAAATCTTCTATCGGGCTTTGGATCAACTAAACAAAACTGTGGTGTATAATGTTATCAGGAGTTTACTTGTGAAGTTGTCTTATAATGTGGCTATAAGTTTGCTTCGGGAAGTCACAAAGCAAAATCAACGATGGAATACCTGAGACACCGAGGTAGAGGGTCTCCTACCACTTCCTATATTGATAAAGAGTAAAGTAAGAGAAATAGAGAGGGAGTAAAACAAGGCAAAAGTAATGACACAATTATAGTTGCTAACGAAACATGTTATGGGTGCACCCACAAGTATGGTGAATGTCGTGTCATCAAAGGGATATGATGAAGATGAGACCATGAGGCTTGATGAAAAAATTTGATATTTGGCTAACTATCTAGTGGGTTCCCACCTGGCCTATCAGGGGCAAGGTGGGAACCAAGGTTGGAGGGATCGTAAAAGAGAGCGGGATTAGTGTAATCATGATAGAGATCACTTTTGGAGAGACAAAGAAAGGAAATATGATCGATATGTGCCTCCCCATAACTGAGCAAAGGGTAAAGAGTCAAATTCCATTAATCCCCAAAAGATCAAGACCAGGGATGTGTTAGAAAGGATCTTGATGAGAGTAAAGAAAACGGACAAGATGGTATGAGAATTGAAAGGGGACTTTTCATAAATCAACCAAATGGTTTTATCACACTCCTCCTCAATCAATAAATTTGAGAGTAAAATCATCCAAATATCCACTCAACTTAATTCTAGAAAAAAAGAGTCCTTCTATGTGATCCATTGTGAACCCATAAAATGATGCCAAAGTATTTGTCATCATCACTAAGAGTGGCAAATATCTCGGTGATATTATGGTGGATACTGAAAAAGATACAAATGTTGAGTAAAAAAAATATGAAGAAGAAACATGTAAATTATTCAAATGAGGAAGCTCTAAAGTCTTAAGGAGGGAATGAAAAAGAATAATGCTAAGTGAATAAATGGTTGATGAAGAGGAAGATACAAAGGTAGTTGAGAATGATGAATTCTAAAGTGACCCATTGCCTACCATGAAGGTTCCCCCTCAAAGGCTCAAAAAGAAGGAGGAAAATGACAAATTCAAGACATTCCTTGCTAAGCTTAGCAATCTATCGATTAATATCCCATTGATAGAAGCCATTCAAGAGATTCCGTGATATGCTATGCTTATGATAAAGTTGATGTCAAAGAAATATATTTTTTATGATGAAACCATAGAAATTACTCATGGGTATAGCGCTATCATGACTAGTGCTATAGTGGAGAAGAAAGAGGATCCCTGGGCCTTTACTATCCCTTGCATCATAGGGATACAAAGTTTGAAAAAGCTTTGTGTGACCTTGGAGCTAGCATTAATCTCATGCCCCAAACAATCTATAGAATACTTGGTTTGGGAACCCCTACAACAACAACAATGAGGCTTTTCATGTTGAACCGATATATCAAGAGGCCGGTGGCATCTTATTCGATGTGTTAGTAAAGGCGGGCCGCTTAATCGTATTAGCAGACTTTATGGTGCTTGATTGTGAAATCTACCAAGAGGTACCTATAATTCTTGGCTGACATTCCCTCGCAATTGGAAGAGATATTGTGGATATTTAGCTAAGAAAAATGAGATTTTGGGTCTATAATGATGAAGTATCCTTCCGAATGTGCAAAGTTGAGAAACAACCCATGGAGTTACAAGTACGGTCCATCATTGATGTAGAGGACACGGTGGTGAATGATGGGTACATTGAGGATCCAACTTGAAAATATAAAGAAGGTCATGCCATGATGATAAATTAGGCACTTGGTGAGAGGCAACCCACTAATTCCATGAAAGTGGCCCGTATTTTTTAATTTTGTTGAGTAGAGTATGTTTTACTTTTTTGATAATTAATCCATAAAATTGTCATGCTACTAGGTGTTTTGAATGAGTTTGACTAGGAGGAAGTGTGAAAAATTTTTGTAGTTAACTGAGCAAGGGAAAACAGAGGACCAAAAATAGCCTTAGTTACCGCAATCGCAGAACTTGGACAACGATTGTGGTCATGACTGGTTGAAAAATAAGTTGAATTCCCGTTTTAAATTTTTCATAAATTTCACTCAATTTTGAGCTTGTGTTGGGCATCAAAACATATTTAAGCATCCCTTTTGCATCCTAAATCCGGTATGTGGTTTAATAACCCCTTTTACGTGTATGTGTAGGACGTAGAACTCATGCTCTAGGAATGGCCTACAATGGTGTTTCAGTTGCTAAATATTTTTCTAAATATGTTTATTGGTGTTGCTAGTTGTTGTAGTTGGTGTGTACACGGATGGGGAAGTCTTGATTACCTAAATTTTTTACAAAATTGGTAGAAATAGTGTGTGCACACCAAGTGCTTGATTAAATGACCAAACTAATTCAATGTTAGTTTTTCTATGTTCCATGGGCATAATCAAGAACCTAGAGGCTAAGTTTCATGTGCACAAGGCTACTTCTTGATTTGAAACATAATTTGGCAATAAAATTAGATTATTTGAGTCTTGACCATTTTGGTCTGATCTTGCCTTAGATATCGCAATCGCGGTCATTGGATTCCGATCGCGACATCACATTCATGGTTTAGTGGCACGCGATAGTTATATCTGAGAGTGATTTCCAACATTGACAAAAAATCACGCATTTTCATTTCTTTCCCAAAAACCCACAAAGAAACCACCTCATGAACTTAATTGGACAACATAGTTTAGTTTTTGCATAAAAATGTTAATAAAGTGTGTTGTGGTGTTATTCTCAAGTTTACAGGTCTCAACATGGAAGAATATGATCAAACCTAATTAATGTCCTAGAATGCCAAAATTAATATTATGCTGACCTCCACCAGACCAAATTTCTCCCGGAGAGAGGCATTTTCTTAGATAATATACCGAAGAAGCACTCGGCATTCCATGCCCCTTGGTAGACACCGGGTGGAATTGTTTTACCCTGGATCCTTTTCGGGTGAATGAGCATTGGGTAATAGAATTCTACGCTAACCTTAGTGTAGTATCTTTCTTTGAACCAGTTATGTGGATCTGGGGAAAGAATGTGAACAATGGAGATGAACAAATTAATGATTTCTATAGGTCATTGGATGAAGGCATAAGCCAATTTAAGGTGAAGTGGTGTGAATCAAGAAGTTGGATGGCTGAGAAGTTGTGACCTTGTAGGGAGGTTCCTTGAGTGGCTACTAAGAAGAGTATATCGATGAATGATTTCACAGAGGAGGAAAGGATATGCGTGAACATCATTTGTAGCCAAGTTTCTCCATGCACACACATGACTCTGTTCTAGATTTGAGAGCCTGAATAGTTGCTTGTATATTGGACAATATTGGTTTGAATGTTGGTCGGCTTGTGATCTAAGACATGATGCATTTAAAGATCCATAGTGGTATTGTAATACCCCGTACTTTTCCTAGCTTAATTTTGTCCCTAGAATGTCAAGAATTTTCTTCAAAGATGAATATCGTTTATTTCATGTGGTATTTTCAAGATTTTGACTTTCATTGTGTAAGAAATTAAATAAGCTTTCCATTGATATCAAATTCGCCCAAATTCGATACTCGCTAAAGAAGTTATGGCCTTTTTAAGTTGACAATACATCACCTGGACTCTCAGCTCATCACAGAGCTAAGCAAATTGACAGTTGTCAAATTCCAGTGAGACTCCGTGATTCCACCATATCGCGGAGGAGTCCCATTTAACATTGGTCAATTTTTAGCAAGCCTATGCGATAGTGGCGCATCATGCCAGTGGCCAAAAAGGCAAAACTATAGGGCACCGCAATAGCTTCGCGTCGCAAAGAAAGCCTAGTTCTCACTCGTTCTTTTCCAGTGAGCCACTGCGATTGTGGCGCGTCGCAGTGTCCAGCCAAATCAGGATTTTTGGTCATTTTTTTAGTTCCATTTGGGGGTTTAAAGAAGGTGTTTTGGTCAATTTCCGAGCCCCCAAATCAATCTTAACATACAATTTAACCCTATTGCAAGCCTTCTATGCTTATTCTCATCAACATTTCTCTCAACTAAAACCCTAAGCTTCATCATTTAACTTTAAGAATACCCAAGATTCCACCATTCTTTTCCCAAATCAGTTTAATATTCAAAGTTCTCAATTAAGAGACACCAAGAATTATCATTCAAGAGCACAAATAGGATCTTAAAAGCAAGCTTGTTCATCTAGTTCATCATCCAAGGTATGTGGGTTTTGAACAAGGATAATTCTTTCATCCTTGTGCCCTAAAACTTATTTTAATTACAAATTTATTGTAATTAATGAGATTTTCCATGAAATTAAAGTTAGGGTTGACACCCAAATCCTCATTATTTTAGTTTATGACATTATTACGATATTTAAGGCTCCAATTGAAAGAAAATTACATATATTCATGTTTGAAATTATAAGATTCATATTATGAGTTATATACAATTATCTTAACTGAGATTGTTGAAAACTTTCAAGATATTTATTGAGTATGAAGTTGAAATCTGATTATTGATATACTTATTGATGCATTAAAGCTTTATACTTTGAGTCCTAAGTACTATTATGATTTTTCAAGGAAATTATGATCTCAAGTCCAATTGACAAGTTTTGATTAGTGCTTTCAAAAGCAAGATTGAAAATTTGATCCTAAGCGAAGATAGGAATCCACATGATTCATACGGTTTATGAATTAGAAAAAAAGAGAAGTATAATTGGTTTTAATTACAAACACTTGTGCTATTTTAAGGTGAATTTTCTAAAACTTCCGAGCAATAAGTATGGGAGTAGGATTTAGCACCGAGTTGGGTATGATTCTAAGGTCTCATGCCCCAGAATTATGTGCCACCGTACGTTTCTTATTTGCCCATAGTAGGCTAAGATAATGATCACTTAAGTTAAGGTTCTATTCCGATGGCAAGGATAGAATAGCTCTCCCCAACATGGAAAAGAAGTTGGACTCTATGTCAGCTCACATGGTTTATGTTGATTAGAAGAACCTCCTAAAAGATGTCCCCTAGTCTTAAAATAGTCTATTGGCTTAAAGCCTTAAGATAAAGTCATATGTTTTGAAAGCTATGGTTTTAAGATTCTTAAAGTATTGAGATGAAGTATTTCCTTTTTTAGAATAGTTTCTAAAGAGTTTCCTTTTAGACTACAAATCTTAGAACAGAGAAAGTAACAGAAAAGCTTTTAGAAAACTAAGTGTAAAGGCTCATAAGTTTTACTCAGATTATGTTTTAAAGAAAAATAGTAACTTTAGATTTTAGCGTTTCGAATTTAGATTTTAGAGTGAGTCCTTTCTACACTTAGACAATATGATTTTAAAAAAAGAATACAAGTCAGCCTTTAGAACTAAATGTTATGGATAACAAGATTTATGAAGTATGTTTTGTTTTCTATTACTGTATATTTCAGTATTTCAGATATTCCAGCTTATGTGAGTCATTAACATTTATCATGCATCGTTTTACATATTATGATGATTGATATTATGTTTTCCATATGCATTCACCCTCATATACTCATTACATCCTCAAATTACTAATCCATATATATGTTTATGTGCTACATTGTCTCATAATGTATGTATCAGTTCAGTTGTAGCACTCATACCATATTCAGACAGTTTACAGCTTCCAGTCAGCAGGTGACGAGTCCTCTTAATTCAAGGACTCAAGTCAGTCATATAATTTGAGCTGTACTTTATTTTTAATTATTCAATCATATAGATTTGGGAGTTGGGGGTTATGTCCCGGGTACCTAAAGACAACACTAGTAGAGGCTTCATAGAAAGTCAGTAGAGTTAAGGTATTTAATTCCATTTTTGTTTGTAAAAGAAGAATTGTACTCATTTTAATTTAGTTTTGTATTGATCAGATTTAGAAAAGGGTAATCTTTTGCTTATTTCGTTCAGATGTATGTACTTTATTCAATTTTTTATGAGTTATGCTAGTAGAAGGGTTAGCTTGGGATCACTTATGGTCCTAAGCATCGTGTGACATCTCGTGACCATTTTTGGGACGTTACAGGTATGCTTGTCTTATTTCCTTCTTTGATTACTAAACTGTGCTAGAGAGCTGGTGTTGAGGAGTACCCTGGAGACACTTGGGTGCACCTAAACACACCTATTTATCATTTCAATATTAGTGGTGAGAAAGCATCGAGAAAGAGCAAGAAGAGGAAGATTTTTAGGAAAGTCGACATGTGAGGACACAGAATCATATCGTTCATCTACTGCATAGCCGATTGATGACATATTAGTTGAGATAAGAGCTATTAAGGAGATATTTTATAAGCTTCCACAGGATTCAAGAGAGCCTTCCACCTCCTACTATCTCTATATTTCTTGGTTCGATTATGAGAAGTACTTGGAGGATCATAGGATGCAAGGGGCCACTATGCTAGGCTTGAGAGGGCCTACTCATCTTTTGCAGATTCTTACTAGGAGCTTAGGGAGTCACTTGAGAAGATGAAGAAGAGTTAGAAGAAGAGAGACAAGTTCTTCACTAAAATGTGGAAGGGGGTAAAGGGTCTTTGAAAGGTCTTAAAACCTAGAGACAGACTTCCTTATTCCAAAGTCGATAGTGATGACAAGGACCCAATTGAGTGATCTGGTTCTAATGATTCTATAGGTGATGCTGAGTCTGAGAGAGATAATATATCTTGTTGCGGTTACACGAAGCACCCCTTTACTCTTTTTATGCTTCGTTGATTATGTAGTGAGATCACTGCAAATTTATAATTAGGGGTGTCTGCCTTTGTATTCATTCATTTGGCCTATATTATTTAGATATTTAATGTTTTGATGTTGATTTGGATTTTTTAATTTTATTTTGGGTTGTACTTTTCGAGCAATCTGATAGTGCCCATATTTTATGGATTAGCTATTTATTTTATTTTTAGTTTATTTATATTTATCTTGTTTATGATAATATCACATGAGCCTTTCCCTATGAGAGATTGAGTGATGACATTCATAGGGAAAAAATCATCGTGATTGGATTTTGAGCCATAGATGTAGGGGAAGTTTGAGTACCCGTAGCATCGGAGCTATAAATTCTAGGGAAATCTAAGTACCTGTGGTATTTTGGATTTCAGTCTCACTTATACCTATGGTGAAGTCTGAGAAGCCATATAGTTTGCACATATGAAAGACGAAATGTGAGACGACGACTTGGATTAGTGCCTTGAATAACAAATTATGTGTGGTGCAAATATGAAGCAAACACCCCGCTCCGTCCAAAAGTTTTTGAAAACTAAGGCAATAGATGTGAATAATTTTTTAACAATACTGTACCTCTTTTTGTGACTCCAAAGTCTTTAGCTTGTAGAAATTGGTAAATACTCTCTTTTATCTCTATTAGGAAGTGCAATTGAGCCTCCTTGAAAAGGTTCCATGCCATGTGTGGTGAGCATAATTGTCTAACTCTCATGCATACTTTTACCATCTAGAACTTTCCCCATTAGTCTCTCAAGGCAAATTGTGATTATACTTGGTTGGTGAAACGATCTTAAGCTTTTTTTATGAACATTAAGAGTCTACTTTAGTCAAAATAGCCTACCCAGACATAGAATAGTAACCTTAATTACCCATTTTGGCCTTTAAGCCTTTCTTTGGCAACCACATTACAAGCCTTAAAGCATTCATAGATTTTCCCTCTCTTGAACCCTACCCTTCTTGAACTTGGAAAATGAAAATTGAGGCAAAATACCTAAGTTGGGGGTGGGGAGTTTGGAAGATATGACCTTGGGCCATGTTATTGTAAGTTTACCTATGATGCTAAGCAAAGGGAGAAGTTGAAAAAGTGAAAAAGAAAGGAATCATCAAAATAAGGAATAGCATGGATTGCAAAAGAAATAGTCAAAAGAAAAATGCTTCCAAAGAATTAGGTAAATCAAGGTAGCAAAAGTGGGGATGTGTGAATTTTGGAAACAAATGAAGTAGTCCATGGTCCAAAGTTGGGTTAAAATAGTGTGATGTAAATGTTCAAGGAGGGTGTAGTGACTTTGTTCCTAAATGACATCATAACATATCCCCGAAACTATGTTACATTCTTAAAAATCCCTTTGAGATCTCCAACCAAGTGTATTCATTGTAGTGGCATTGAAAAAAAAGGGCAAGCCTATAGCATGGTACTTGTTAGCATTGATTGAGTCTTTTTTAGAGAGAGTGTTTTGCACTAAAATCCGTTGTTGCATATTAGATAATTTGGTGTGTGGGATATATTTCCTGTGTGGTGGCATGTAAACAAATCGAGGTGGGTAAAATTATCAATTTTTGGAAAAAGAGGCAAAGGAGTATAGTTGATTTGCTATCAATAGGGAGTCATTTCTAGAAAATTAGTAATTACTGCGTTGTAGTTCCTTAAAGTCTTGTGCATCCTTAAAATGGTGTTTCATGTTGAGGGGAGTCATGAGAATAGCTTTGCCCATGTTTAAGAGCTACATGTTATTGTTGATCGAGTTTGAAGTCATTATAATCATTTGGTTGTATAAAAGGGCTTATATTTTCATTGTCTCATTGAGTAAGAAGTAGTGTTGCTTTAGCACAAACAAAGGTTTATGTTGGGGGTGTTGATGAGTGGTAAAGTTACCACTCATTTACGTCCAAATTCACACACACTACTATGGTTTAATAATATGAATGAGACAATTTCTGCATTTGAATGGACTAATTCCCACATTTTACAAGTCTACAGGTAATAAGAATAAAAAGAGTGAAATAATATGAAAACGGATCAAAAGGGAAAGAGATCTGAACCTCAGTTACCATGATTGCGGTCTGAGGGTTTTGACTGCAATAAGTAAAGCTTGGTCAACTATAGATGATCGCGAGGGTCTTATGTTGGTCTCGGTAGCCGCGATCACGGAGAAGCTGCAGTGATTGCAGCATAGCGGGTTTATGCCCAGGGTTAATTGTGTAATTTTCTATAGCGAACCCCAAATCTAGCAGAAGGTAAAAAGCCTTTCTTAATTGGTATTCTACACTTTAAAAATTGAATTTGGAGACTAAGCAAACCTTACTAATTTGGGCAAGAATGTTGCGTTTAAATTTCCAATTTGAGCATTGAATGATCCTTTTGGTATATTTCTTCTTCCTAACTTCATGAGTAGCTAAGACTTTATCTTAGGATTATGTTGAAATAGGGTGCAAATATGTGTGGCTTGTGACGTATTAGTGTAGATTCTTTGTTGTTTATGATCGGTTTTAATAATGCTTTCTTGATTTAGTGGGATTTGTTGGTGAAAACCAAAAATTTCCAAAATGGATTTGTGGGTAAAAATTCCAAATATAAAAAATCTCATTTTATCCTTGAATGAGGGATGTGAGCCTACCTTTGGATCCTATACCATCCTTGAAAAAGGGATATGGGTGGCAAGGCATTAGTGAAAAATAGTTTGATGAAACTAATTTTCATTTCATTATCTTAGACATAACGGTGAATTGAGAATTAGCAAGTCTTGGGCATCTTTCTAGAAATAGGGATACCCAATATAGGTATTAGTTGGGTTTGATTGCCACATCCATGAGGTACCCGAAAGGGTCCATGGGTTATAATCTTGAGGTTTGGCTAAAAAAATTAGCCTTAGAAACTCCTAACCTAGCTTACCAATGTAGTTGATGACTAGAATTTGCATTCAATTATCATGAACCCATGAATTATTTGCCTCTAGGAAGACATAATCCCTGGACTTGTCTCATATTGAAATCTCATTCACAATTGTTGCCTTTAATTGCTAGTTTAAATAGACTTTGGTTAAACAACTCTTCCAAACCATACCCCCCAAATTTTAATTTCATTTTATTTACACTATACGCTTACACTTAGACGTTATCAACACCTATATCATTTGAAGACTAGATTCACATCTCAAGGATTTGATCTCTACGTCAGTTGAGCTTTATTGACATGATTGTACTATGTAAAAACTAAAGTATAGGTTAGCGTGATCAATGGGATACTTATTCTTCATTGTGACTTTGTTCAACTGATGATAGTCAATGCACATTCTTAGAGAGCTATCTTTCTTGCACACAAATAGAATTGGAGCACTCTATGGAGTGACAGCATGCCTTATAAAACCTTTGTTTAAGAGATATTATAATTATTGATCCATTATGTAGGGTGGAATTGAAATAAGCTTGATATTTGAAAGGAGATCTATTCCAAAGTTAATTTCCTGCTCGGGAGAAACTTTGAGAAGATCTTCAAAAAACACCTTCGGAAATTCATATACAACTAGAACTGACTCAAGACTCTAGATATTGGACCTTGAGTCCTTTACTTGAACAAAATGATAGATGCACCCCTTTGAAATCATTTTCCTTGCATTAAGGAAAGAGACAAAACAGACCTATAGGCACTGAGGTACTACCCTTCCACTCTAGGATTTGCTCATTTAAAGAGTAAAAATAGACCACTCTAGGACTTACTCATTTAGAAAGTGAAAATAGACTACTCTATTTCTACAATCAACTGAGTCATAGCAATAGTGGAGAATATCCATTCTAAGAAAAACATCAAAATCGGTCATGTCTAACTCTATGAGATCGACTGAAGTGACTTTCTTAGATACTATGTTTGGGCAATTTCTGTATAATCGTCTAGCTATGATTAAACTACTGATTAGAGTAGAAATTGAGAAAGGTTCTTCTAGGATTATAGGATTGACACCAAATTCTATTGCTATAAAGGGAGTCATGAAGTAAAGTGTGCCTTTGGGATATAATAATCCATAAACATAAATGTAAAAGACTTGCAATGTACCAGTAACTACATCAGGATAACCTTTCTAATCCTGTCGAGTTTAAAAGGCATAGAACCAACCCTAATGCTAACCACCAGTTGCACTAGAGATGGTCCCCTTTAATGTCGGGTGACCTACTGGAAATGCTAAATAATTAGTATGGATCTATTGAAGATCGATCCTACCTCTATGTGTGAACATTGTGCAGTCCCTCACTTTAAGTCCTGAGTTGCCACACCTAAAATAGGCATCACTACCAGCTATGCACTTACCATTATGGTTCCTACTATATCGCTAGCAGACTGGGTTGGTGCAAGAACTATTTACATATTCCGTGGACTGAGATCTTGGGGCTCTATCTTGAGTATCCTATTTGAACTTTGGAACTAGAGCACTAGCAGATGATAGGACTAGAGCTGAAGATTTCTAGCAGAACTGAGAATGATTTTCACTATTGAACCTCTACTAAGAGAAATTGAAACTACCTGTTCTAGCCCTCTTATTCTCTCTTTCCTTCACTTTGATCTTTTCTTGTTCGATATGTTAAGTATGGAACATTAATCTGGAGATGTCCATCTCCTTAACTAACATGGCCATCCTACACTCCTGACCACATCCTTAAAAATACCAGACAGAAACATACTCATTTGAGCCCTAAAATCAGCCACCATAGTCAGAGCATACCTTACCAATGGAGTAAACTTGAGTTAGTACTCCTTCTCACTCATACTTCCCTGATTAAAGCTTGCACTTTGACTTTCCTCAACTCAATCAAGAAGAACCTTACTAGAAATGCAGTTACGAACTCATACCACTCGATTGACCCTACATCTGAATCTCTGTCCTTTTTCTACTTCTTAAACAAAGTTGGATCCACTACTTGCAGTTGGTAGGTAGCTAAGCCTGTAATCTTAGTAGAGTGACACCCATAAACTCAGTCACTTTTTTAACAATGTCCAAGAACGCTTATGGGTCCTTTTTTGTCTTGGACCAAAAGATCTTTGAAGGATTCATCCGAATTAGGTCTTAGATTTTAGTTGTTGCCTTAATCACTACTGGTTTGGGTTGGGAAAAAACCCACTATTATTAAGAGAAGTCATATATTAGGATAATGTTGTGAATTCAACCCTAAACTCATCATAAGAAACTTGCTCATTCAGATAGTCTTCAAAAACTTGTTTTGTTGTTTGTTGGTTCCTATTCTTTCTTCAATTGGTTCTCTTGGGTGGAATTTTTTGTAAAATTATAGAGGACGAGTTAGAAGAATAATTTAATAGAGTTCACACTTTATGGCATGACATGAATCATGAAAGAAGTGAGACTTTCCTAAAATGTTTCTAGTCTCTCACCCAGAATTGCAACGCGTTTAACATATGTGAACACAATTCTACTTAATGTGGCTTTTAGAAACCCTAGGAAACTTTAAACATACTACTATAATACTATGTTTGTCAGGACCCAAGACTACCCCCTAGTCATAATACAGTGCTTTGAGTGACATGTAACCCCTACCTAACCAATGGTTTGACATAACTGCAAGAATACTGAAAGAAAGTAAAGAAAGACAAGGCAATAGCTAAACAACAATAATTGATGGACATAACACTATAATAATATATTTCAACCAACATGTTAAAAGTTTAAACATCTGTTTGAATCCCTCTAAATCATGATGTGTTTTTGGGACAAACCCCCAACTAACTCAAACAGACAGAAACTAAAAGAATGCTAAAAAAATACTGATAACTAGTCCTTGAATGATGTGGAATCACCAAAACTTCTACTGAATATGGCGCGGGAAAGTGCAAAGTGTGATCCGAAAGTTGAGCATTCAAACCTATATTTTAAGACAACATAGCATAGGGAATTTCGCGATCAGTACTTTCAATATACTGAGTATGTGATATGGAAACTAACTAGTTAATTAGAATATGAATGTATGAAACATGATAAACTAAACATATAAATTGTGGACTGTGGAAGCTAACAATAATTGACATACCCCAATCTTAGGTAATCGGGGTCCAACATGCAACTCCAGTTGGATGAGTGTTAATTACCTTACCAAGTATATGAATACTACCTGGCATGGATCCACTAAACTGATGTACAAAAGAACTAGGGTATCAGGATCCAACTGAAGGGTAACCCCTTATAAACTACAATGGCAGTATATTTTAGGAACTTAGGAACTTCTACTAAAGGTACCAAGCCTCAAATGATGAGTGAGCGTTCTTCCTAGTGTTCACTTGGTGCTAAGTACTACTCCCAACTAAATGCCACTGAAAAAAAAATTATCATTAAAATTACATTCTAAATATATGTGCAATAGGTAATGTGAAATGCCCAAATACATGTTAACTAATGCTTGCATAAATTCCTAGGTATCGGGTGTTCATAACTTACCATCTCTTTCTATTATAACTAAACATGGTATTTTTAAAAGCAGATCTTAGTAGTAAATTTTATAAATAAAGCCCAAAGCTCAATGATTGATCAAAAATATGGAAATTCATGATCATGAATATGGAAAGATTCAAATATTATGGAAAAATATGTAGTCATGGTCGAATTCAATAATTAAACTAAAATTCCAAGAAACTCATAATTGTCATGGAACCCTAGGCAAAAAGTGTAAATTGAACTTGAGAGTTTGAAGAAATCTTTAGGGCTCAATGGGTGAGATGAACCCATTGAAGAAATCGCACATAACAAGAGATGAAAGCTATGGATAAATCCTTATAATATTGAAATTGAGATTTAAGAACCCTAACCTAACTTGGCTTTGAAGAAGAATAATCGCCTTTTTTCTTGGCTTCAATTGATTTTGTGTCTAAATGGTGATTTTGGGGGAAATTAGGCTTATATTCCACCCTTATAGAATCCTAAATAGTGTACGCTAGGAGTAAAAGGAATTGGAAAAAAATAAAAAATATCTTCATAGAACATTTAGGAAATTCTGGGAAACATTCATCATGGCTTGAGTAATGACTCATTTTGTATGATCATGAGTCATTGCTTGAGTCGTGACCTAAGGACCTAGGTTTTGGGTCCTTTTGTTATGGCAAAAGCTCCTCTCCTGATGACTCGTTAGACCTGATCACGAGTCATTATGAGAATCGATTTCTTGGTTCCTTACTGTTGTGATGATGGGTCATCACATAACGACTTGTTTAGTATGACAACGATTTATATGTGGGACTCATTACCAATGTACTGAATTCTTTGGTCTCTCACTATCATGTCAATGATTCTACACTATGACTAATTCTATCTGACAATGAATCATTGCCAGAGTCATTGTTACTGGAAGTTTAACTGTGCCTTGGAAGATTTTCCACAACTTTTTACTATAGCCTCAGATTAAGGTGATACTAATGGCATTGAAAAGCAAATTTAATGGTCTATATTTTGGTGGATCAAGACCTTAAAAACATGAGGTATCACAAAACTACTCTCCAAACTCAGTATGGTCACTATGAATTCTTAGTTATGTCCTTTGGGTTAAATAATTCCATGGCTACATTTGTGGATCCTATTAATTGAGTGTTCATATAGTTTTTGAATCTATTTGTTAAAGTCTTTATTGAAGACATTTTGGTGTACTAAAAAAGTGAGAAAGATCATGCCAATCACCTCCAATTTGTGTTGCTTACTAAGGACCAAAATTGTATGCAAAATTTTCTAAAGAAGGTTAGAGAAGATGAATGACAATGCACAACAAACCCCTCAGTATCCTCAAGTAGGGTCCAAGAAGGAGTAGAAGTCAACTTATCATTCAATTTCTCAAAACTATCCTCACAAGCATCGGATCATAAAAAATTAATCTATTTTAGGTCACCTTTTAAGCAGAGTAGTAATAGATGAAAAACACTATGCAAACCTCCTATAGTACCCAGCCAAGCCCAAGAAGATCTTTATGTCGATTGGAGTCATGGGTAATCGCCATATATTAATTGCCTCAATAGTATATATTTTTAGTAAATTGATTCGGTACACGAGTAATCCTAATCAAACTTATTGGATGGCAATGAAAGAGTTTTGGGTTATCTAAAACATACTCAAGATATGCTTTACATTATAATAAATATCTAGAAGGATATAGTGATGCAAATGAGATCACCGGATCAATAAAGTAAAATCCACGAGTGGATATACATTTATGTTAGGTAGAGGAAAAGTCTCTTAGAAATCATCCAAGCAGACATGTATTGCCTGCTCTACAATAGAATCAGAATTTATCGCGTTAGATAAAGCCAACTAAGACTATGTTTTGCATTATAATAAATATCCAATAGTAATTGAAGGTTATAGTGTGCAAATTGGATTACCGGATTGAATGAAGTAAAATCAACGAGTGGATATGCATTTACTTTAGGTAGAGGAGCAGTCTCTTGGAAATCATCCAAATAGACATGTATTGGTCACTCTACAATGGAATATAAATTTATCAAATAAGATAAAGCTAGTGAAGAAGCTAATTTGCTTCGAAATTTCTTGGAAGATATTCCTTATTGGCCCAAACCTTTAGCACCAGTATGTATACACTGTTATAGTAAAGAAGCGATAGGTAAAGCAGGAAGCATGATGTACAATGATAAATCTCATCATATGAGATAGAGGCATAATACCTTTATAGAACTACTCTCTAGTGTAATTATCACTATTGACTATGTGAAGTCAAAGGATAATAGGCCGGATCCACTTATAAAAGTTTTATCTTGAGAGGGAGTTATAGAAACATCAAGATGAATGGGTTTATGACCTAGGACAAGTCATCATGGCGGTAACTCTACCTAGAAGACTTGAGATCCCAATAGTTAGGTTTAAGGAGATAAATAAGTTGTGACTAACGGTTGAACATTGCCAATGAAACCAACCTATTTTCATGATGAAGACAATGTTCAAAGAAAAAGGATAATTCTTATGGTTTTAAGCTTTTAATGGTTTCTAATTTTTGCAAAATTGACCAAATAGTTTGATCTATAGAATTAAACCTTCAAGAATCCCCTATGTAAGAGTGTAGTGGAAGCTTCTTCTAGAAGAATGTTAGTAAAAGACTATTCTTTAAGATCTCATGAAACCCGGACATGTTCATGGCTAAAACGAACAAAATGGTAAAAGGCTAGTTATGTGACTTATGTTGTCTAGGTGTACATTAAAGCTCGATGGTTCAACGATATCAAATTTAAAGATTAACCAAGTGTATCCGATGCATGTTCACTTGCCCGTAAAATTTTTGATAATATAACCATTCCCCATTCGTATGGGGGATTATTGGGTTTTAAGTTGATGTGTGAATTGATAATAGAGGGAACAAATTGGAGGGAAATTGGAGTTTCAATTAAGAAGTCATGTTCTCCCACTTTGGTGGGAGAAAGGAAGTTTCTTGTGATGTTATTAAGAAACACTTGTTCATGTAAATAGTTAGGCAAGAACAAGATATGACTCACCATCATCGTCATTGCTTTCTCGACTTCAGATTTGGATTTGATTTAGATTTTTCCAATGATTGATCGAGAGATTAATTTTTTGGACAAAGTTTAATTGAAACTTGGAAAACAAGTGAAGTTTTAATCTAAAAATTCAATGAAAATGTTTTTCTTCTTTGCAGACATATTTCAAATACAATGCAAACAAATACACAACTCATCTCTAAGGTACACAACTCTTTGTAGTGAGAGACACACTATTTCAACAAATATACAGATCTGCGCATGCAGGTCGGGAGTAGACCTGGCGCAGGCAGGCTTTGTTTGGCATAGGTCCAGTGCAAAAGACACCGATTTGTGCCAAACGTCACTAATGATGTAGGTCTAGCACTGACCGGACCTAGGTGACGTATCATTTCAGAAAGATTTCTCTTTTTATGAACCATTGCATCATTTTCGAAGTGACACTTAATGGATATAAATACCTAAACTTTTCTTCATGTAAAGCAATGATTTTTTAGTTGATCACAATCTTTTTCATCTTTTAAAACTCTCGTGTGACCATCAAATTGTTGAATACGTTTAAAGTTTCTGAAAGTTTGAAGTACCACTACTTTTAGAAAGTGAACCATTTTATCCTAGGTGGAAAGGTTCCATAACCTCGGGTATTTGAGGGGGGAAAAATCCTTAAGGACAAACCATGAAGTCCTTGCTATTGGTTCTTAAATTTTTGCTTCATATTTATTTCTTAAACACTTCATTGTCATTGTTCATTTGAATATTTATATGAACTTGGGTTTGAAGGTTTTGAACTTCATTGTAGTTCTTGAAAATTATTCTTGAACATAGTGTTGAAGTTTGTATAAAACATACAGATTTTGTACCCATAAAATAACAATTATCACTCTCAAACCCTTGTGGTTACATTTGCACTTGTATAAATCTTAATAGTTAAACTAGAATTGGGTAGTTTCTTAACACTAGTCTGTGTGGGATTGATACTTGGCTTTTCATAAGGTCACTATATTACTTGGGCAGACCACATACACTTGCATGTGCGCTTGTGTGCAATATTCTTCGATTGTAAGCTTTTGCGGATGTACTGAAAGAGCAGAGAATAAAGCTAGATGATAAATGTGTTCCCTGCATATTAAGTGGTTATGGAGATGTAGAGTTTGGGTAAAGACTGTGGGATCTGGTAAAGTAGAAAGTCATTAGAAGCGGGGATGTCGTATTCTAAGAAAGTGAAGTCCGTATAGTTGTTGATTTGTCAGAGAAGGTCAATAAACAGAATTTACAGTCCCTAACCTTATTACCATTCCTTCTACATATTACCATGTCAAAAGTGCAAAAAGTACAAACACGAGCATGTCGTGCAGGGTAAGAAACCCGATGATACTATTGAGTAGGAAGAGCAACTTGGTGACCATATCGAGCAAATAGAGTGCACCACTCAGGAAGAAGAGCAATCTCAACATCTAAGGAGATTAAAAAGTCGAAGGATATAGTCATCCAAGTACCCTTCCTCAGAGTATGTCCTTGTCAATGATGAGGGGGAGCCAGAAAGTCTTAAGGAGGTGTTGTCCATCTAGAAAAGAACCAATGGGTGAAAGTCATGCAAGAAGAGATAAAATCTCAACAGAAAAATGACAAGTTCAAGCTAGTTAAATATCCAAAAAGTTAAAACACTGCTTCAGTGCAAGTGAGTCTTTGAACTCTAGAAAGATGGAAATGACAAGTTGGTTAGATCAAATTAAACAGATAGTTATCCACACGGCAAAAATATGTTGTTATATATATGGTTTATTGTTCGACATTATTTGACACCATAATTTATTTATTTTGGTTATGAATCACAAGAATATTGAAAATTATTTTTGAATGATTTTTAAAGTGCATTTTTCAATTTCTATATAAAAAAAAAAATTCAAATAGATTTTAAAGTGCATTATTTATTAGTAAAGGTTATAGTTGAATTTGGAGGATCAATACGTGTTTAGAGACCTATTGACATTTTATTATTTTACATGTATAATGTCATCATGAAAATCATTTCATACCACTTTTATGCTATTACATAAATATTTGTGTGATTTAAGTTGCTCAGTAATATGGTGGTTGCATGTTACTTTAAAATCGACCTAACACAACACGAAATATCGTGAAAGAAATTATAGTTATTTATATTCTTCAAATAATACTAATATTTTTTGTAAAAAAATTGCTATATATTTTAAAGTTCTAAGTATTCATTCTAATAATTTTGGAAGGCCAAATTTTTTAGAAGGCCAAAATATCATACCACTTTAATTTTTGAGAAAAGTGTATATTTAATGAAATTTGGAATGTTTTACAAGATACAATAGATATGTTCCTATTTACATTCCTAGTTGGGTATTTAAGTAAACTAAAAGTTTTTCGCGATCTGAATCAAGAACTGATCGTGACGGGCATCCCAAGCCAACCAAAGACTGGAGATAACCCCCTTAACCTAATCTCAAGAGCACAATAGTAATAGTAATAGTATTAATAATAATAATAATAATAATAATAATAATAATAATAATAATAATAATAATAATAATAATAATAATAATAATATTAACGAATGGAAGCCAACAAAAAATTAGAGAAATAAGATAGTCAAAGAAAGTTTGAGAGTAAAACATAATCCATGATAATATTCCAACACTGTCCACAAAAGCCTCCACTCCAAGAAATATCAGTTAAGTTTGGACATGCCTCAGACTATAATTGAAAGAATCCAAAATACTGAAATGATAAACGAAACAAAGAGACACAAGACCTTCCGAAGGATAGAGGGCTCAACACTTCAACTGTTGAAACAACATGAGTACCAAATCACCTAGCGCTGCACAGGGTCATAAGAAAAGCCCTTGGAACCAACATCATAAAATGTTGTAGTATTCTGGGACAGTCAGTACGGCGAGTATAGTCATGCAACCAAAGAAAAGGGATAAAATATGCGTATTTAACAAAAACAAGTCAAAATTCCATGCACAACAATTATACATATATGCATAAGATGTCGGGATAGGGGCATGGAACATAAAACATGATCATTTTAACATTTTTCTCCTGAATTGTATAGGTTATACCGAACTAATAGCACCCATGGGCTATATGTGTCCGGCTCTCCCTTCCGGAAGGGTCGCAGTCCATGTTAGCCACATATATTGGAGATTGGATAAAGACACCAAGGCGATAGCCGTCCAAAAATATACTGTGTAATTCAGAAACAGTGGTCATATAGACCCCCAATGTCGACAAATGTGGTTTTCAGCATTGGTACCCCAGGACGACACTTTCTCAGTGAACTACATAATTTTCTTTAAGACCAAATTAAAATATTTTTCACAAGCTATTTAACGATACCCATGTAGTCTTTCATTAAAGAATTTTTGAATTGGTATCATCATATAAATAGATTTGCAAGCTATTTCAAATATGTCAAACCATAACCATTTAACTATTTTGACTCCAATTTTTGATTTAAAATTCAAAATCATAGCCACCAAGGGTGTTTCAAAACCTTTTCATTCGTTTACCCTTTATTGTAATGATATACCTCAAAAGATTTGTTAAAATTACGTAGAATATAATCCTTTTCTAAATCCAAATTATTACCATGCTAAAATTCATCAATATTGAGAAATACCACCATTGTACAATACACTAATTCAGTTCACAATTTGTTATTTAAAACATGAATAATTCATTAAAATAAGGGGAAGAACGATGCAAGAGTATCACAACCCAAAAATCAATAACCCTAGTTAAAAATCAACATCTAAGAACATTCGATTAACAATGGAATCATGCAATAAAATAATATTTAAATTAGAAAATGTCCAACATGCCTGGAAAATGAAAGAATTTGGGGAGAAATTTGAAGTTCAGAGCCCGGAGACTCAAATCCTTGAGAAACCCTAGTTTGCTTCCTTTGAATGTTGAAGAAGGGAAGAACAATGTAAAAATTCAATGATTGATGTGTTTATCGGGGTTGGGGAATGTTTAAGTCGTTTTAAAGTTAAATGACCAAAAATCACCCAACCCAAACTAAAAAAAATGAACTGGGTGACTTTTGCCCAGCAGCGTGGCACGTCGCTATCGTGGAGCCTAGCCATCATGCCACGCCTCTATCGCAAAGGCTGTGTGTCATGTCACGGCCTTATCTCGAAGGCTCATTGGTTCGGTGTCTCAAAATGACTACGATCGCTTTTCGATAATTCCAAAACTCTCTCAAATCATTCTGTTAACATCCCTGACAATAATTCAAGTAAAAAATTACCATTACACACGCAGGAGGATCTAAAATAAATTAATTACAAATTTACGAGGTCTTACAAAATTATAAATTAATTGATTGATTATAATTATATTCCTTGTTTGAATGTTAAAAAAAAAGAAAAATTATAAAAAAAAATTGATTTATATAAGGTAAAATTTAATTAACTTTAAAGTCCTAACTCCTAACTATAAGGATTTCATACACAATTCAAAGAATGATTTGATAACTAAAGATTATGATGATATCGATGACGTAAATATTAGGGGAGTAGTTTAATTACAATTTTATTAAATGTGAAATCTTTAAAGAAGTTGAACATATGTCACCAATTGTCTTTGTACGTTTTAAGGTACATGTCTCACACCTGCAATCTAGCGATTCTTTAAAAATAATTTAACAATTATCTATAATTGATAATCTATCTATATCTATAATCTATAATCTATAATCTAATAATAATAATAATAATAATATATTAAAAGTGTAAAGGATGTTAGAAATATCGTTTGAACTTTTTGCCCTTCATTAAAAGTCTTTGCTTTAGACAAAATCATCTAATTATAATTTTTTTCTAATATTTAAGAGTTAATTAAATATATTTATGGTAAAACCTTTCCTTATTACAAGTTATCAGAATTAATGACAACTAATACTTTTTCCATTACTTTAAGAATTCTAAATTAACTAATTTGATATTAAGAAGATTTAAAACATCTATAAATCTACATCTACATCTACACATTTGGTTTTTGCAAAGTTGCCCAAATATTAGTATAGTACGTGTTACTACTATTTGTGATGTATATTGTTTTTGCTTTGTATATAATTCGGACCTGATTTATTTATTTTACAAAACTACTTTATTTTATCACTTTATTAAAAACCTTCGTAATAAATAAAATTATCTAATTTTAAATAATTAAAAGTTACATGTACGAGACACGTGAAACTAAACTAGTAGTTATAATAAATACCAAATGGTTTTAAGGAAAAATAATTTATATGACTTTGTGCGTACATTGTGCGTGTTCCCTATATTATTTTTAGAAAATAGTATAATTTTCATAAAGAATATGGCCAAGTAGAAAATTATTCCATTATGCATTAGCCATTTGATACTACCACCGTGTATATCTGTATATTTTCCTATACTTTCGTGTAGTTGTGGCTGTGGGCGGTAATGGGTGGATAGGGTCATGTCCGAGGGGGTTGGGGAGTAGGGCCGTGGTGGGGGCGGAGGATGAGGAGAGGGCGGGCGTGGGAGGGAGGCCAAGGTTTGGCCGCG